>NC_079894.1:26159330-26219632 GCF_024868665.1 Triplophysa rosa | reverse complement strand
GGATTTTCAACCGGAACCGAGCTGTGTGCGCTAATGTTGCTCGCATCCAAAGTGTTTTCTATCGTCGTTAAACTCTTACTATCCTCAGATAAAGATTGGATGCGAGACTCTAATTCTAAGATCTTCTCTGTCAGCCTAACTATTTCCCTGCATTTATCGCATATAAAACCCTCGCAGCTGACAGAGAAGGCTAAGCTAAACATATGACATGAGGTGCAAGTAACAATAATAGGAATAGAAGCCATAACTCACCGGATTTGAAGTGCAATTCCAACTTACAAAGGTTGCTCGATGGATCGTAGTATACTCGCTTAAAAAGAGAAACAGTTAGCACACAAGACAAACCAGAGGCAAGATGATATTCCACAGTGTGAACAGAAAGCAAGCTAACACGCTATTGCTATGCTAATGGAGTTAAGTTAACTATCACTTTTGGTTTAGACTCTTCCAAGTAAATAACAGGAAAAGGGTTATTGAGATATCAGGATAAGTTAGCAACGACAATAATAATTAACGATAATAAAATACACTAATATTAGAGCGAAGTGGTAAGCGCACTTATACAAACAAGCCGCCGGCAGCGATGCAGGAAACAGGAAGCAGGACAGGAAGCAGGACTCTGTGTGACCTATTAGACGTATTAGGGAGTCTGTTCAACAGACATTTAGTCATTCTGGCCCCACCAGATATTGGAGTAGGGGGGCTCTGTCTTTTCAACCTTCATATACTCGCTGGTCAGGTTTTGGGGGATTGATAGTAGATGGTCTAGGAGTTACCAAAATTTTGATAAAAGCCACAGACAGCCTTACCAAGCCCCACAAACTGGTCAGCCTCACACCCCGCTTAGGGGGAGCTTTCCCAAAGGGCGCTTTCCCAGGGGTCCTAAACCCCTTGGAGACCATACATAATGGTGTCGGAGTCATCGGAGCATGCTCTCAACTTCACCTGAACAGTTGGGAGAAGGTTACATCAGATCCTTGGGTTCTAGATACCATCAAGACTGGATACAGGATACAGGTCTGACGACGTCTTCCAATATTTTCAGGGGTCCATATGACCATAGTCGGGGACCCTGTTCAGGCACAGATTTTAGCCAAAGAGATTTCAATATTGTTGCAAAAAGGGGTGATTATACGAATAGGTACCAGCGAACGGCTCAGTGGGTTCTATTCAAAATATTTCCTGGTGCCATAGAAAGACGGTGGGCTATGGCCTTTTCTGGACCTACAGCAGCTAAACCGGTTCATAAAGGTGTTGCCTTTCAAAATGTTGACAACAACACAAATTTTGGAATCCATAGAGCCAGGGGGAATGGTTCACTTCCATAGACTTAAAGGACGCATATTTCCATATACCCATTTGTCAGGAGCATTGCCCATTTCTTCGCTTTGCCTTTCGGGACCAAGCCTATCAGTTCCAGGTGCTCCCGTTCGGCCTCTCACTGTCCCCGAGGGTCTTCGCCAGAGTAGTGTCAGTGGCTCTCTGCCCGTTTCTGTGTGCAGGTATAAAGATACTGTCATACCTGGATGACTGGTTGATTTGTGCCCCTTCTCGCTGTCAGGTCGTAAAAGACACAGAGAATGTAATTCAACATGTTCAATCTCTCGGCCTCAAAGTGAACTGGCAGAAGAGCAATTTAAGCCCCAGTCAATAGGTAGTGTTTGTGGGGGTTTTATTGAATGCACAACTAGTGATGGCAGTCTTGCCATCTCAAAGGGTGACACAGCTGTCCAGTGTTGCTCGTTCATTTTATCTGGGCAAGAAAATAAAGTTGCTACAATTTCAACTCCTATTGGGTATGATTGCAGCAGCAATAACTGTAATCCCTATAGGCCTTCTCAGAGCTCGTCCACTCCAGCGGTGGTTGAACAGCTATCAGTTACATACCAAACTACACAGACATGTGAAGATAAGGGTTACGCAGAGGTGCATCCAGATGTTGCATCCGTGGATGAACAAGAAGTGGCTGTCAAAGGGAGTTTCTTTGGGGAACATTCCAGTGAGACGGTCGGTGATAACAACAGATGCTTCCCTGATGATGTGGGGAGCAGTTTGGGAAGGCAGGACTGCCAGAGGTCCTTGGGAGCCCCCTTGGACTTCGGAACATATCAATGTTCTGGAACTCAGAGAGGTTTACCTTGCTCTGAGAGTTTTCCTTCCTTTGTTGCGGAACAAGCATGTCTTGATAAGGACAGATAACATGTCTGCGGTATATCACATCAATCACCAGGGCGGATCCAAGTCGGCTCGGTACCTGCAGGTGACGAAGGAACTACTTTGTTGGGCGTCTCAGAAAATTGTGTCCATCAGAGCAGTGTACATACCGGGAGTGACGAACAAAGCAGCAGATTTGTTGTCCCGAACAGGACCACTTCCGGGAGAGTGGCGTCTCCATCCCGAAGTGGTAGGACAAGTATGGCAGCAGTTTGGTGTGGCAAGAGTCGATCTGTTTGCAACGGCAGAGACAACTCATTGCGATCTATGGTATTCTTTGGTCGGGCAAGGGGGTCCACTGGGGATAGATGCACTATCTAAAGAATGGCCGGAAGAGTTATTGTACACTTTCCCTCCCCTGCCTCTGATTCCCCTAGTACTCAGGAGGATAGCGTTGGGCCGTCACAAGGTCTTGCTTGTAGCACCAAGATGGCCAAAAAAGCATTGGTTCCCGACACTTATACGACTGGTTCAGGGTCATCCTTCACCATTACCGAGGAGAGCAGACCTGTTGTCTCAAGTAGGAGGTCAAATTTGGCACCTAAGGCCAGAGATTCTGCAGCTGTGGGTTTGGCCATTGCTCAGCCCCTCTCAAAGAACTTAGATGAAGCTGTACTGAGGACTTTAAATTATTCTAAAGCATCCTCCACTTGAAATAACTAATCCTAGCAAGTTACGAATATTTTCTGAATGGTCCCAAGTTCAGCAAACAGACCCTGTTAATTGTGACACAAGTTTAGTCCTTATTTTTCTTCAATTGTTGTTGGATGCAGGCAAATCTGTTAATACCATAAGGGTTTATGTTGCAGCCATTTCAAACTTCCATGTTTTGGTGGATGGTTTGAGTGTTGGGAAACAGCCTTTAGTCTCCCAATTCTTAAGGGGTGCATATTGTTTGCGCCCAGGAAGAGTTATGAGATCACCTGCTTGGGACCTTACGATAGTCTTAAATTCCTTAGTCAAGAGTCCCTTTGAACCCTTGGGTCAAGCTGATCTTAAGTTTTTGACATGGGAAACTGCTTTTCTTCTGGCAATATGTTCAGCCAAGAGAGTTAGTGAATTACACTCACTGTCAGTTAGAGAAAATTGTTTAAGATGGAAGGCTGAGGATGCAGGGGTTTTTCTTTGGCCAACCCCGTCATTTTTACTGAAGGTTCTTAGGCGTGACACAATAAACTAGGTAATTGAACTCAATGCTGTTTGTCCAGACCCACATGCTTCAGGTGCAGGGTCTGTTGATGTTCTTTTATGTCCTGTTAGGACACTGCGTACATATTTTGAGCGTACTGGCCCATTAAGGCAGTCGCACACGCAACTTTTTGTATGCTTTGACAAGAAATGTACAGACAGACAGATGTTGAAATAACGATTGTCACATTGGATAGTGGATACAATCTCGCATGCCTACTCCGGTCAAACTTTACCTATCCCTGGTGATTTGGTTGCCCATTCGACCAGAAGTATGGCGACTTCTTGGGAGGCACTTAGGGGAGTAGCACTTTCAGATATATGTGCGGCGGCCTGTGGGAACGCACCCTGTACGTTCACAAGATTTTATAGGGTGAATGTAACAAATCTAAATTCTTTGGGGTTGGCTGTTTTATCAGCTGTTAGGCCGGGGGAAGCAATGTAAACCCCTCGTGACCATGATGGTATTAGTCATCCAGGTTAGGACTGTGGTGACGGTCTGAGTGAGGTCGAAATAGATCGTAAGTTATGTCCATAACTATGGATCTATGAGACCGAACGATGATCGTCACCATTCCTTGTCACTGAGCTGAGGCGTTCCAGGCAAGAGGAAGTGGTTGGTCCATCCAGGTGTTATATAGCGGCCAACACCTAAGGTCAGTCACATGACATTGTTGCTATTAGGTCTCGAGGATAGGCGGAGGAATGGCGTCATTCAGGTTAGGACCGTGGTGACGGTCATTGTTCGGTCTCATAGATTCATAGTTATGGACATAACTTACGTTTTATTTTTCTGCACCCAAGTTATAGAGAGTTGACGGTAGTTTTGACAGCCCCGGAAAGAAGACGGGCAGATTGAGTTATGTAGTTCAGACTGGTGCGGCTGTGTGTGTTATTCATTATTCTGAGTTCCGAGGAAACAAAAGTGTACCTAGAAGCTCTTTGTCATTTTTAAGACGCTTCAGTATTTGTATTATTAATTTAAAACATATTGTAGATGTAATAGATGAACACGCAGTCATGCACAGGAGTGACAGCGCTCGTGTTAATCAGAATGAATTGCAGGGAAACATATCAAGTTATCAGAATCAGAATCAGAAAGAGCTTTATTGCCAAGTATGTTTGCACATACAAGGAATTTGTTTTGGTGACAGGAGCATCCAGAACACAGAAACAGCAACAACAGTACACAGAGACCATAACACAATAGAATACAGTACACAATGATTTAAATAAGGGCCTATGGGTATAAAAAATTAAGAAATACAACACAATAAACATAAGATAAAGATATAGAGAGTAAAGCTATGTATGTATGTTAATATGTACAAGTAAAAAATAAGAATATACTATTGTAGTACAAGGTATGTGCTGTATACAGCAGAATGAATGAAATATAATTTACAGAAAAAGTTGTATAAAAAATAGATAGTGTATTATCTGGAGGATATAATTAATATTGCACTTAATTATTATTGCACAGAGTTATTAATTGCACGGTGTGTAAAAACATTTAACTGTTCAAGAGGTAGATGGCCTGAGGGAAGAAGCTGTTTTTGTGTCTGGTTGTTTTGGTGCTCAGTGCTCTGTAGCGCCGACCAGACGGCAGCATTGTGAAGAGATGATGGCTTGGATGTGAGAGGTCCAGCGTGATTTTCTGAGCCCTTTTCCTCACTCTGGATGTATACAGTTCTTAGAGGGTGGGCAGGGGAGCACCAATGATCTTCTCAGCAGTCCTCTGTAGTCTTCTGATGTCTGACTTTGTAGCTGAGCCAAACCAGACAGTGATGGATGTGCAGAGGACAGACTCTATGACAGCTGAGTAAAACTGTTTTAATAGAGTTTGTGGTAGGATGAACTTCTTAAGCTGATGTAAGAAGTACAACCTTTGCTGGGCATTTTAGCAATGGAGCCAATGTGATTGTCCCACTTCAGGTTCTGAGAGATGGTGGTGCCCAGGAACCTGAATGACTCCACTGCTGCCACAGTGCTGTTCATGATGGTGAGAGGGGGGAGTGCAGGGGGGTTTCTCCTGAAGTCCACAATCGTCTCCACTGTTTTAAGCGTGTTCAGCTCCAAGTTGTTATGACTGCACCAGACAGCCAGCTGCTCAGCCTCCTGTCTGTACGCAGACTCATCACCATCCTGGATGAGACCAATGAGTGTGGTGTCGTCTTGCGAACTTCAGAAGTCTGACAGAAGGGTCCTGGGCAGTGCAGTCATTTGTGTACAGGGAGAAGAGCAGTGGGGAGAGAACACACCCCTGGGGGGTGCCAGTGCTGATTGTGCGGGTGCTGGATGTGAGTTTCCCCATTCTCACTAACTGCTGCCTGTCTGTCAGAAAGCTGGTGATCCACTGACAGATAGAGCCAGGAACAGATAACTGGGTTAACTTTGTCTGGAGCAGTGATGGGATGATGGTGTTGAAAGCGGAGCTGAAGTCCACAAACAGGATCCTCACATAGGTCCCTGGTCTATCCAGATGTTTCAGGACAAAATGCAGCTCCATGTTAACTGAATCCTCAACAGACCTGTTTGCTCTGTAGGCAAACTGCAGGGGGTCCAGTAAGGGTTCTGTGATGTCCTTCAGATAAGCCAGCACCAGTCTCTCGAATGACTTCATGACCACAGATGTGAGGGCGACGGGTCTGTAGTCATTCAGTCCTGTGATTCTGGGTTTCTTTGGGATGGGGATTATGGTGGAGCACTTGAAACAGGAAGGAACTGTGCACAGCTACAGTGATCTGTTGAAGATCTGTGAGAAGATGAAGGCCAGTTGAATAGCACAGCTTTTAAGACAGGCTGGGTAGATACCATATGGGCCTGGTGCTTTTCTTGTCTTTTGTTTCCTAAAGACTCGGCACACATCCTCTTCACTGATCTGAAGTGCAGGAGGTGGGGTGACTGAAGGTAATAGGTGTTGTGTAGAGAGAATGTCAGAGTTAGAGTGAGGTGTAAAGTTAGCATTTTCAAATCTGCAGTAAAAGTCATTCAGATCATTGACCAGGTGTTGATTGCCTGCAAAATTGGGGGATGGTGGCTTGTAGTTGGTGATGTCTTTAAGGCCTTTCCACACAGACGCAGGGTCGTTGGCTGAAAACCGGTTTTCCAACTTTTTAGAGTAGTTTCTCTTAGCCACTCTGATCTCCTTTGTCAATGTGTTCCTAGCCTGCTTGTACAAGACTTTGTCCCCTTTTCTGTAGGCATCCTCCTTGGCTTGGCGAATCTGTCTGAGTTTTGCTGAGAACCATGGTTTATCATTGTTGTATTTTAAGGAAGTCCTGGTAGGAATGCACAAATCCTCACAGAAACTGAAGTATGATGTTACAGTCTCTGTGAGCTCGTCCAGATCGCTGGTAGCAGCTTCAAAAACACTCCAATCGGTGCACTCGAAACAGGCTTGTAAGGCCCGCTCTGTTTCGTTGTTCGATCTTTTAACAGTCTTTACCATAGGTTTGGCAGCTTTTAGTTTCTGCCTGTAGGCTGGGATAAGGTGAACCAGGCAGTGATCAGACAGTCCTAAAGCTGCTCTAGGGACAGAGCGATATGAATTCTTTATTGTGGTGTAGCAATGGTCCAAAATATTTTTGTCTCTGGTAGGGCATGTGATGTGTTGTCTGTATTTTGGCAGCTCGAGTGTAAGTTTTGCCTGATTTAAGTCGCCAAGAATAATAATAAAAGAGTCCGGATGTTGTTGCTCAGTGTCCATGATGTGATCGGCGAGCAGTTATAACGCCACGCTCACGTGCGCTTGCGGTGGAATGTAAACACACACGAGAATGAACGAGGAAAACTCTCGCGGCGAGTAAAAGGGCTTACAGTTAATGAAGAATGCTTCTAGGTCGAGACAGCACATCTTCTTCATCACTGTTGTATCTGTACACCACTTTTCATTGATGTAGAAACATACCCCACCACCGCGCGATTTCCCTGTTGATTCTGTGTCGCGGTCCGCTCTGAACCGCTGGTAGCCGGGCAGATGTAGCGCGCTGTCCGGGATGAAGTCATTTAGCCACGTTTCCACGAAACACAAAACACAAAACAGCACAGTTTGAAAAATCCTTATTTGTCCGGTAGAGTAGAAGAAGTTCGTCCGTTTTGTTTGGCAGAGAGCGCTGATTCGCCAGATGTATGCTAGGCAGCGCAGTTTTAAAGCCGCGCTTTCTGAGCCTGATAAGCGCGCCGGCTCACTTCCCACGTTTGCGCGTCCTGGAGCGCTTTGTTAGCACCGCTGCGCCTCCGACTACGATGTTAAGTAAAACGTCCGAATAATCAAAAACCGGTAAAAGATCAGATGATGTGCACTGCCGAATGTTCAGTAGTTCATCTCTTGTGAAACTGATTGTATGGGAAAAACATAAAACAGGACAAACTAACAAAAACACTAAAACAACTGGAGAGCTCCACACAGAGGCAGCCATCTGCGGCGCCATCTTGGATATTATTATTCCTACTAAATAATGATTCAGCAGTTGACTGTGACATATATTATATGGATTTGTGGCTGTTGTTTTCACTTTGAATTATAAATGTTGCAGATTGACCGATTAAAGTGATATTCATTCAAATAAAAATAACTTGTCTTTATGCTTTTCTGCATATTCTTTCTTAATTATTTATTTTAGTAATGTATACAGTAAGTGGTGCTTAGTGTGTGGCTATATACAGTATATATATATATATATATTTATTTATTTATTTATTTATTTATTTATATATATATCCTCATTGGAGGCTGAGCCCCCCCTAATATTGAAAACCTAGAATCGCCCCTGCCTGAGAGAATAAGAAATAGATTTGAAATAAACATGAGTTAAACAAGCTTCTTCTAATTGTTCAAAGACACGTCAACATGAATCACACATCAACAACTAAGAATTTTATTCACTTTACAAGAAAACAAACATAGACATTTGTTAGTCACAACATTGATGGATGTGTGTTTAACAGGAACTGTGTTGAACATGTCAAACAGCAGTATATGTGTCATCACTGTCACATGACTTTACCAAAGTGTATATTTAATTTAAAGGAATGAAAATGAAAACTCTGTCATCATTTATACACCCTCAGATGGTTCCAAACCTGTGTAAATGTCTTTGTTATGCCGAACACAAAGGAAGATATTTGGAACAATGTCAACAACCAAACAGATCTTCCAAATATTCTCCTTTGTGTTCAGCAGAACAAAGAAATGTATACAGGTTTGGAACAACCTGAGGGTGTATAAATGATGACAGAAGTGAACTATCCCTTTAATAGTAAGCATACTCATTATACTTTTAAGTATATCTCCATTAAATGATCGAGTACAAGTACAGACCAAATATACTCTTCTTTTAGTATATCAAGTATACTTAAGCGTAATTTGATGTACGTAATTTAATGTATTTCTGAATATACAAAAGGAGACTGCAAGTATTTAGTTTAAAAAACCTTTTTGGTACGGATCGACAATCTTTTGAAGAATTACAAAGTTTTGGATTCTAGCTCATTTCTAGGATGAATGTTCTCTCAGTGGGATTGTGGAAATGAATGAATCAGCTGTGGTCATGAGATCCAACACCACAGGAACAGAACAATAGCACAGAGAGATGAACACTGCAGCAGACTGTATTGAATCTAAAGGGCTGTATTTGTATTATGTTCTCGTCCGGCTTTCTGAAGCTCGGCTTTCAGCTTCCACTTCTGGTTGTTCTCTGGGGAATGATGAGCACAGAGCTCACAGACGCTGGGTTATTCTGGTCAGCTTCACTTGTGGTCAGAAAATGATGTGATGATGCTCATCCTAAAATAATCAGATGCTCCAGGATGATGATGCTAGATACATTGTGACATGTTGGCAGAGGAATACGATATACAAGAATGAATGCAATGAATGCAAACGCTATTGGTAGCTGTAATGAGGAAGGCGGAACGAGAGCCGCGAGGGAACGGTGCGAGGCCGGTGACGCGAGTGATAATGAGTGTCTGCTGCATGTTGCACCGGTCTCGCATCTCTCAATGAGGAGCTACGGAAGCATAAAAGGACAAGCGACAGGAGTGTACGACGAGAGAGGACCAGGCCTGGACATTGTGTTAAGTTTTATTTATGTTTGTGTGGCCGGCAGTTGACCGTGAGGTAGCTGTCGGCCCTTTACTTTCCTTTTCTTTGTTGGCTTATTTTATTAAAAGTTTGTTTAACGTTCGCCGGTACCAGCCTCCTTCCTTCCTATTTTTGGAATGTATTACAGTAGCGTTCTCCTTTTATTATTTAATGACCTGATCGATTGTTTCACAATTTGAAACACTATTCATTAAAAAAAACCTCAAAACTTGATTCAATACCATGAACACTACACTCTTACAAAAAGTGTGCTTTGAAAGGTTCTCCGATGCCATAGAAGAACTTTTTGGTTCCACAAAGAACCTTTAACATCTGAAGAACCTTTCTGTTTCACAAAAGGCAAAAAAAGACTCTTCAGATCATAAAAAAAGTATAAAGAGATGGTTCTGTAAAGAACATTTGGCTGAATGGTTCTTCGCTGGCATCGCTGTGAAGAACCTTTTAAGCACCTTTATTTTTAAGAGTGAACCCAAAAAAATATGCCTAGATGTTTTAGTATCTTGGTTAATTCTCTTAAACGTCAATGAGATTAAATGGAGAACTAGTGGAAACTTTTGCTTAAGTCACGTGCATTTCAGAAATTTCTCTTCAGAAAAAGAGTCTTTAATCTCATAAATGTTGCTGTCATAGATTCTCGGAAGAGATGTCAACAATGTGTCAAACTGAGCTCAGATTTGTCTGCAATCAAAAGTCAATATTATTGAAGATCTCAACATGAACTCAAACATTTCTCATCAAATTTGCCTAAACCCAGATTATTTCACCTCTACAACCTACATTCATCTCCACACTCACAATTACACTCACATTTGTTTCTGGTTTTATTTCTCCTAAAAGCAATTTTAAGAGAAACATCTGCGACTACTTAAAGAGCTCCATCAAATCTCCTGAGCTATGAAAGAGCCACCTCTGAGCATGTTTTCCTCCAGGAGCCAATCAGATCGTCGCTGGTTATTTCTGTTCAATATTCATCAGATGATCTAGTCTACATGTTGAGACCCAGAGGGAGGGCGGATCTGTCTCGGGTAAACAGAGCCAATGTCGGGAACACAAAGCTTGATTCAGCAAAATAAATGAGATGAATCCAGGGCCAAAAACCCTGTCCCAAACCTCATTAGCTCGAGACAGAGAAAAAACCAAGGAGCTCAGCTGTGAATATGAAATGCAATATTGCATCAACTCGGAGAAGTGCACAGCGAGACAAAGAAAGCCGTGAATATAAAACGTTACAGCTTGTCAACCTCAAATTGCAGCTATTGCAGGGATGTTAGTCATGTTGTTTTCAGACATCACATGAGCCGGAAAATAAGCATCTAAACTGCTTTGTAAAACTGAGGATGATTTCTGCAAA
Organism: Triplophysa rosa; assembly: GCF_024868665.1. NCBI lineage: Eukaryota > Metazoa > Chordata > Actinopteri > Cypriniformes > Nemacheilidae > Triplophysa > Triplophysa rosa. Next base: position 26,208,773 of record NC_079894.1, on the reverse strand, counting down.
AACAATAGTAATTGTGGAGAGGTGACGCGGTATTGGAGTTTGGACACATACACTGCAAAAACAGATGTGTTAAAAAACAACACACATCACTGTGTTAATAGTATAATGACACATGTTGTGTAGATTTCTACACACATAGTGTGCATTTTATTAAAAAAATACCCCTGGAAAGATTAACACAGTAAATGTGTTATCTCCTGAAGGGAGGGCGTAATTTTATAACTAAAAATACTTTACATGGTAACACATTAATTGCTTAAAAACACACATTTTTGTGTTAAATTATCTGACACAATTTGTGTGTTAAAATGGCTTGCACACATATTGTGTTAAATTTGACACAACATGTGTTGTCCCTGAACACACTCCCTACATGTGTTAAAATTTGACACAACATGTGTCATTTTTAACACATCACTTTTTGCAGTGTAGACGTAGTATATGCATAGATGCCTCATTTGCAGTTGTTTCTATAGACCGCTATACATTTAACTTTTAGGTTTAAAAATGAAGAATTGTTGGAAAAGTTTTCAGTCTATTAACAAAAGTTAACGACCTTTGTCCAAAGTTGCCATAATGTCAAGCTTTGCACTGAATATACATCACGCTGCAATTTGAATATATACTTTTTCGAAGCGCCAAGTGTTGGGACCAATGTATGCAAATGGTATTCTGGAGGGAGTGATAAGTATGGAAAAGACGTCACTGTGAGACGATTTGTGAGGGCGGAATCCTCATCAGCATTACTGTTGCTGACTGTTAAGGGAGGATCATCAAGTGCCTGTTTTCTTGGTCTTAATAGTCATTTTTAGTAGAGCTGCACGATTCTGGATAAATTGAGAATCACAATTATTTTGTTTCAAATAGAGATTGCGGTTCTCTTACAGTTCTGAATGATGACTATAAGTAATACATCATTTACTAGAGGTTCTGACAAAAAAAGGTTTAATTAGGTAAGGTAATATTAAAAGGACTTCAAAATTGCTTAAAAATTATAACATATTTCATGGTTAACCTATAGTTAATATAGTGGGATTATTTTCCAACAAATACTAGTGGCTAATGTTTTTTAAGTTTTACTTCAAATGCAAAAGTTAAACTTCCTAAAATGTATTAATACATTGAAGTAACTTGTATATGAAATATTTCTACAGTAAAACAAATTCATAAGGTGACACTTGAAAAGATTTGTCTATTTGCCTGACATCTACAGATTGCTTGAAGATAATTGATAAACATACCAACACAGTATTCTCACCAATAAACAGTTTAAATAACCTGAAAACATTAAATGTGGGACAGCTTGATGAAAAGCTCTTTTAGTGCAGCTTCTCTATTAGCGTCAGTGACAACGCCGCACGCTCTCTAGATGTGTTTAAGCTTTAGGCTGCTCATCTGAAAACTTCACATAAAAAAGACAAAATCATAAGATCTCTTTAAAGGGGTCATATGGCGCGAATACGTGTTTTTCTGTGTCTTTGGTGTGTTATAAGTTGCCCATGCATGTATTAGACACGTAAAATTGCAAAAATTAAAGTGTCGGAACAAAATACCTAAAAGCGAATGCTCACCCAGACCTGCCTGAAACGCCTCGTGTAACCACACCCCCACAAATCCACGTTAGTTTGTGGTATGATTTGATTAAGACCGCCCAAATGTCTACGCAAGTAAGGTGGGCGTACCTGTCAGTACAATTGCTTTAGAACCTGATGTTCTAAATATGGGAAGAGGCGTTACATTTCTGTCACACACTTGCAGTATTCGACCAATCACTACGCACTGGCCAATCATAGCACACCTCACTTTTCAGAGCCATGAGCTTTGTTAAAAATCTACACGTTTCAGAGAGGCGGGGCAAAGAGGAGATACAAACATGCGGTATGTGGAAAATACAGCGTTTTTGAACCTTAAATCGTGTATACACATTGCATTACATCTAAAACAAACGATAATACTCATTTTAGCCGTGTCATATGTTTCCTTTAATATCTTAACTTCTTTTCTATTTCTCTTAGACATAATTCAGATTAAATGGAGAGCAAATCTGTTGTAAGTCTTATGTGCGTCTTAGATATTTCTCCTGCGAAAGTCAGAAATTATCATCATTATTATAATAACCTTTATTTTACCAGGAAAAGCACATTCAGATGTAAAATTCCTTTTGCAAGAAAATCTCAAATCTGACATATGTCTCCATTAGAGTTTGAGAAGAGATGTCAACAATGTCTCAAACTGAGCTCAGATCTCAAACATTTCTCATCAAATTTACCCAAATCCACATTATTTGACCTTCTACGTCCATTTTAACCCTCCACACTCCTTATGTGTTTCAACAATTGTTTCCGTTTTTTTCTAAAGAAATTTTAGGAGAAACGTCTTAGACGAAGTTGATATTTAAATAAAAAAACAACTGAAAACTCCATCACATCTGAGCTATAGAAGAGCAAACATTCTTCTTTGGATTACACAAATATGATCACAGATGGGATGTAATGCTGGTAAAATAAGTCGTCATTGTATTTTGGAAAAGGATAAAATTTTCTTGCCACTAAAAATTCTGCAAAAGAAAAGATTTCTGTATAAATTGCATAGCATATAAGATAAAAAAATAAGCCTCGTTTTAAGATAAATGAGCATAGAAGGATAATTGCATAAGATACAGCATTACGACTTGTTTGTACAAAACATATCTTTAAAGTTTCTTTTTTTGTGTGTGTGTTTATTTTTTCTGTGGCCAAATATCTAGTTTGTTTATCCACAATCTTTGTTAACTTTAGATTTTGCCTCCCAAGTACATTTATCTTGTGTAAAAGATGTTTGAATATTGAAACTGGAAAAATAAAACAAATATTCTAATGTGTTTGCAGACCAACACATAAATCAAACTGACTCTAAATGCCAACAATTTCAGACAGACTCTTCCAGAATTCATTCCTCATCAAGTCTATAGAGAAATCATTTATATTACTCACAGTAACATTAACTTGTAAGTGTAAAATTATTATAACGTAATGTATAAAATTAAAGAATGAGACGGTGAAGATTATACTACAGCGGTTGTTCTGAGCAGCCAGTGGTCAAATTCTCTATAATCATATCATTGATGGCTTGTCAGCACTACTTTAACAATCGACACCCACATGAAAAAAACTTTAGTATTTATTAGAGTACACTGTGGTATATTGAAGAAATTATTCAACTTTGTTCTATAGTGAAATGATAAACTGTAGTAAATACTGTATTGCAACATACTTTAGGATGGCAAGGTTCAAAATGACTTTAGTCTCTAGAAATTTTATTGCAGTTTACTATAGTAAACACTAACATATACCACAATAATTTTTGTGGGTTACAACCAGTGTTGGGCAAGTTACTCTGAAAAAGTAATTCATTACTAGTTACTAATTACATATTCAATAGTGTAATTAGATTACTGTTCAAATTACTCTCTCCAAAGTATTTAATTACTTATTACTAATTACTTTCTATGTCCTATATCAACCTTGATTAGTTAATCAATTCAAGGATAGACATGAAACGGCTCTTTTAATTCATTCAAATAAATAATATAAAACTAAATAAAGTACGTCTTGGTTACGTATGTAACGTCTTGGTTACGGATGTAACCTCAGTTCCCTGATGGAGGGAACGAGAGGTTGTGTCGAGCCGACAGACGGGGTTCGCTCTTGAGAACCTATCAACTTCTGACTAGTTTAGAAAAGGCCAATGAAATTGGCAAATGAAATTTGCATGCCGGACTCCGCCCCCGGATATCCGGGTATAAAAGGGAGACGGCGTGCTGCATTCATTCACCTTTTGGTCTGTGGAGCCTGAGCATCCCTCGACCGCTGCGGCGGGCAGCCAGCGTTGTGGCAAGGAGGACACAACGTCTCGTTCCCTCCATCAGGGTACTGAGGATACATCCGTAACCAAGACGTTCCCTTTCTGTCGGTCTCTCGACGTTGTGTCGAGCCGACAGATGGGGTTCCTATGGAAAACGCCACAGCGCTGTGCCGCGTCACAATCTCTAGCGGAGCGACGCTGACTGGCCTGGGCAAGTCCGACGTGAGCGCTAGCGCAAAATTGTAACCATCCAGTGGAGAGGTAGGGGTCCCAGTGCTTTTTTGGAAAAAAAATGATTCTCTAACAACGAGAAGCCGCCCAGCACCGTAAGGGCCACTGGGTAAGCATTATTCCCCCTGGGGGAAAAACACTACAGAGAGCACTATCCTACCATAGGGAGGAATTAGTGGAGACACCACATGGTCTCACCATCAGGGGAGAACTGATGGGAAAACGTGCGGACTGAAGGAGTTAACCGCAAGGTGGAGGTCCACCTAGGGAGGTCATGGGTTGCCAAGGTGGGAACCATTCATGAGGATACATCAGACGGAACCGCCCATGGGGGGTTACCACGTCTGGAGCACTAGGTCCGGTTAGAGGTATGTGGTAGATAACTCAACTGTTCCCTGGCCTAAGGAGGCAGGGCTGCTCTGCCCAGCCTGCCCCCAGGAGGGTGTTTAGTGATGGACGGAATGCCTGTTCTTTACCCAGTGGGGAAAGAAGGGAGGCGTAATAGCCGCTGATCCCCCTAGAAGAAGGGGGAAGGGCCATCGCAGGCGTACGCCCTACCGGCTGCCGGTCCTACACGTTGCCGTGCAGGATGCGGGCTGACACCGGTTCCACGTGTAGGTATTAGAACCTCGCGAAGGAGTTGGGCATAGCCCAACCCGCAGCTCTGCAGATGTCTGCCAGAGACGCGCCCTGAGCCAATGCCCATGAGGAGTGTGCCTCACTCCTAATGGGCAGGGGAGATCTTGAGATCGGTATGCCGTAGCGACGGCATCCACGATCCAGTGTGTCACCTCTGATTGGAGACAGCCCTCCCCTTCTGCTGACCTCCAGAACAGACAAAGAGCTGCTCAGAGCTTCTGAAGCTCTGTGTGCGGTCCAGGTAGAGGCGCAATGCGCGTACTGGACACAACAAGGATGAGGTTGGGTCTTCCTCCCCGGTGGGGAGCGCCTGCAGGTTCACCACCTGGTCTCTAGAGGAAGTGGTGGGAACTTTGGGCACGTAGCCGGGCCGGGGTCTCAGGATAACGTGAGAATCACCGGGCCCGAGTTCTAGGCAATCTGTGGACACGGAGGGTGCTTGTAGCGCCATCAGGAGAGCCGTCTTTATCGTGAGGTGAGAAAGAGCGGCAGCTCCGAGGGGCTTGAAGGGGGGGCCTCTTGAGGCCTGCCAACTAGGTCACAAGAGGGTACGGAGCACGGATGAGGCGGTAGCCTTCTCGTGCCCCCTTAGGAACCTAATGACCAGGTCGTGCTGTCCCAGAGGCTTCCCAGCAACTGGGTCGTGCTGAGGGCTGCTGTGTGTGCTCCACGTTGTGTCTCGCCGTGACGCAATATCAAGTTGCCGACCACCGTCGCGTAGAGGGTGAGAGCGGCTGTAATCCCACCCCAGAGAGAGAGGAAACTCTTTTTGTGAGTATGTGGGCGCTAGGTGGGGCCCAGCAGATGCTGAGACGGGGCAGGAACCGACCCAATCCGACCGCCCAGCGATGGGATGGCTGGGGCGGGCCCGATGGTATGCTCGATCTCCCTGGGCTCCCTGGGGTCCAAGAAGAGGTCGAGGAGGAGACCACCACCCCGTCAGCAGCTGCCGCGGAAGCTCCTCCTCGACGTCTTCTTCCTGGGGGCCGCCTGCCTAGGGGGCGCTGGAGCCGGAGCCGGCAACAAGGAGGGCCGGGACTGCTGGGAAGCAGACGCCGCACGTGATCTCGAAGGCCGGAAGGCAGCCGAGTCACGGCTGGGCAGGATATGTTTAATGGCCTGTGTCTGCTTCTTCACCATCGAGAACTGCTGGGAGAAGTCCTCGACGATATCACCAAACAGCCCCCCTTGCGAGATGGGTGCGTCGAGAAAGCGAACTTTCTCAGCGTCACGCATCTGCGCAAGGTTGAGCCAGAGGTGTCTCTCCTGGACCACCATAGTGGACATCGCCCGTAGGGCGAGATCGGTGGTGGTGCGGAGTTCCTGCATTAACCCTGGGTCGGTCCTCCCCTCGTGGAACACCTTCAATGCTTTGGCCTGGTGGACCTGCAGGAAGGCCATGGCATGGAGGGAGGAGGCAGCCTGGCCTGCGGCAGCGTAAGCCTTCGACACCAGAGATGCCGAAAACTTACACGCCTTGGACGGGAGTCTAGGCCAACCCCTCCAGGTGGCGGCCGTCTGCTGGCACAGGTGTACCGCGACTGCCCGTTCCACCTGGGGGATGTCGACATAGCCCCTGGCTGCCCCACCATCGAGGGAAGTGAGGGCGACAGAGCTAGTCTGATGGAAACGAGCCGAAAAGGGGGCGTTCCACATCTTACTAAGCTCCTCATGCACTTCCGGAAAAAATGGGACCGGGGTTTGGCGAGGCTTGGAGTCGCGCCTAGACCTGAGGTCACCCTCCGATGCTGCAAGAGACATCTCATCGTCGTCACGTACTTCCGAGTACGTGGCGGAGGAACAAGACGGGGTAGGACCGTCTCCTGGGGGACGGTCAGACGAGCAAGACGGGGCGTGAGCGGTCCGTGAGCCAGTGGCTGACGGTTTGCCGCTCACGGAGATCCCCATATCACCCCCGCCGCTCGCCATCGAAGACGGCAGGGCCGTAGCCGCTGTGGTCCGAGGATGGGAAGCTGACGAGGTGGTGGCTGCTTCCAAAAAGAACACAGCTACCCTTGACCGCAATGTCTGAATTGCCATCCACCCGCAGTGCGGGCAGGACGTATCCACAAAGGCTGCCTCAGCGTGCTGGAGACCCAAACACTTGAGGCAGACATCGTGTCCGTCCCCCTCCTCGATGAGCGCATTGCACCCAAGAGAACAGCGGGACATGCCGCGCTGGAGAAATTTGCTCTTTTAGATAAAAAAGGAAAAAACTCGAACATCTCCGGAGCTGCCGAGACGCCCAGGGGAAGTCGCCGCAAGAAGGGACAGTCCGCTGCACCACGTCGTAAGGATCCAGCAGTGTAGACGATCAATGTAGATCAGAGAGAAGATCATAAGATCAAAGGCTCCGAAGAACAAAAGGTGAATGAATGAGCACGCCGTCTTCCTTTTATACCCGGATATCCGGGGCGGAGTCCGGCATGCAAATTTCATTCGCCAATTTCATTGGCCTTTTCCAAATAGTCAGAAGATGATTGGTTCTCAAGACAAACCCCATCTGTCGGTTCGACAGAACATCGAGAGACCGACAGAAAGGGAATTCTTATTAACTGACAAAAGTATTACAAATGTGAGAATTATACATTAAAGCATGCATTTTAAAGTTAGACTTTGAATTCTGACATCAATTCCACTATTGCACACACAGTATTTAGAGTAATCCATTACTTTACTTTTTCGATGGAAAAGTAATTAAATTACTGTAACTAAGTAACACCCAACACTGGTTACAACATACAGTATCATTTGGGTTTACAAGAAAATAGTTGACAAAAAAAGTTCATTACGAAGGCGCATCAGGCAGTACAACCAAAATATTTTTATTTCAGTTTGATCTCACAGGAACTATTTTACGAGGCGGCTATTTATGTGAATTCGCAGAATGCGAGTTGTAAAAAAACATGCGATTATTAGAAAAATACAATAAAGAAGCCCCGTCCCCAAACATGTCCATCAATGCTGCAAAAGCAGAGAATTAACCACCCAATGAATTCCCGTGAGATTGTGTTGATTCATTTGTTTAGATAAGGTGGGTGTTTTTTACTATACTGTGCTTTTACATTTACATTTATTCATTTGGCAGACGCTTTTATCCAAAGCCACTTACAAGTACGAGAGCATATAAACATTTTGTCAACACTTTAAACAGTACCGTTAGTTTACAAGGCCATGTTACTAGAGGATTAAAGCTGGAGTAAGCAAGGGAGAGAAAGATTTTTTTTATTTTATTTTGGACACAAGACTTAGAAAGTTATTGGTTAGTCAAATAAATGCAGAACAGGTATGTTTTGAGCTGTTTTTTTAAGTTGTGAAGGACGCTGCAGTTGGGGTGGAGGCTGGCAGTACATTCCACCAGGAAAACTTAATAAGTAAAGGTTTTTGCAAGCGATTTGTTGCCTCGCTGTGATGGAACAACCAGGCGTCGCTCATTTCCAGACCGAAGATGTCGGGAGGGGATGTAGACCTGGAGCAGTGAGTTAAAGTAAAAGGTGTGTGTAGAAAATAACTCATAATGTCCGTGAAACACGACTTTACCTCCTTAATGAATGCGAATATTGCTTTATTCAAATGCTCATCACTCATGCCATGAAAATAAGACTTCCTGTCACTTCAATGCGGATTGTGCGAATGCCTCCATGAAACTTGTCTTTGAGAGATGTGAGACAGAACATCAAGGACAGATAAATGTCTCATGACATCAGGTGGATCGTAGGAGATTCATTTCATGTGGCCAAGTGATGCCTGACTCACGGCTGACGTCAAGACCTTCGTGCTAAGCATTTGACAGCTCGTTCCTAAAGGCCGTGAGCTAAAACACCCGTCAACCGCACACACATTCATTTTCTCACTCACACACACTTCAAAGCTGTGTTTTGTTTCAGAGTAATTAGTCCAGGAAAAAGCATCACTCACATCTCTGAACAGACAGTGAAGGCTAACAGCTCTCTCTCTCTCTGACGGGTAAGAGGGGTCGGATTCTTTAAGAATCCATGATTTATTCAGACGTTTAGTGCATTGTCAGTGGACTTTGTGAAGCTGAGCCTTTAAAGACAAACCCTTGGGAAAATAGAAACACTCTCTCTTTCTCATTAAGTGCATCTCTTGTGGAAGTGTGGGGAAAAATTAGAGTGACACCACATTACAGCACAGTGATCTTCCTCTAGGTCACGCTCAGACGTTTACGACATCTACAGACTTTTCACACCATTCTGGCACTCAATTATGATGGGTGGGAATCTGCACTTATGTCACATTTACATTCCCATTCTCAATGTATATCAATTATTTGAGTAACAAATATACAAAAAGTACCAGTAACCCTTTATAATAGGTTTGTTTTTGTTAATATTAGTAAATGCATTAGCTGACATGATCTTTTTCTTTTTTTAGCTTTTTTAAATCTTTATGTTCTTGTTAGTCAACTGCACTTAAATTGTTTATTTCATTGTGCATTAACTAAAATTAAAAAAATGGAACTTTTGATTTTAGCATACACTGTAAAACTTGCTGTAACAGGTAACTGTGCCGGTAACTTACTGTAGATTTACGTAACTTACAATTTTGTTTTAAACATGAACTTACCTAGTTCTTATATTTTCTTTCATAACTAAAAAACTTAAAAAAGACTAACAAACTTGGGTCACTTTTCTTGTTATGTAAATGTGTCCTAATTTCAGAAGTTTTCAATATTTTTACTAGAAAACAAGACAAAAATGCTTCGGAAGAATGTCATTTTTGCAGTGTTGCTGTGCTAATGCCAGTCTCTTCTTGCTCATTTTGAATCTCAAAAGTCAAAGTGTATTAATTTTGATTAGAGTAAAGTTTAACTCAAATTGAAAACAGAACTAATAGGAAAGTATTAAGTAATAATTCAATCTACAGTAAGTTACTGGCAAACCTGCTGCAAAACTACAGCAAAGTTTACAGTGTAGTAAATGCTGAAATACGGAAACATGAAAAAATGCTGATAAATGAGTGCTGTTGAAATATTGTTTATTTTTAGTTCATGTTAGCTAATGCATTAACCAATGTTAACAAATACAACCTTACTGTAAAGTGTAACCACAGTACAGTACGAAAATTAAGGGTCATTTGATTGAAATGTTAAAACCATTTTGATCTGAAGGCAAATCATCGTATTGGAATTATAAAGTTCTATTTGACATTTTTGTCAAATTTGAGTTATTCACATATTCTTATTCAGAGTATTTATTTACATTACGTTGTGTTTTCCTTCACGTTGTGCACAATTTTCTAGAAAACAGCTCAATATCTCAAACCTGCTCCAAATGCTGATAGAACCTTATAATTCCAAGGTGGGGCTATGTCCGAATGCGTTGAATTTTGTGGACAAAAATAAAAAATGGTGCTTCCAAAGGTTCTTCGATGCCATAGAAGAACCTTTTGGTTCCATAAAGAAGCTTTAACATCTGAAGAACATTTCTGTTTTACAAAAGGTTCTTTGTGGCGATAAAAGGTTCTTCAGATTATAAAAAGTACGAAAGAGATGGTTCTTTGAAGAACCTTTGACTGAATGGTTCTTTGTGGAACCAAAAATCTTTTGGCATCGCTGTGAAAAACCTTTAAAGCACCTTTATTTTTAAAAGTGAAAATGTTAATTTTTTCTTTGCAAAAAAAAAGTAATATTAAAAAACGTTTCGCATGACTTGGAGGAAAAAGCAACCAAACGCTATACGAATAGATGCGAACTCATTTAGTACTGTTTAGAAAAGCACTTTGGGGTGAGACCTCAAAAAGCTGCTTGATAAAATTACAAGAGAACAAGTGTGACCACACTAAAGATGATCAAATGAAACAGATTTATTAAGAATTCCTGTATTATTCCTTTTGAGTTTACTAAAAAATCTAGTTATTGACCATAAACTCTTGAACGGTAGTGTATACAGTGTATACATTTTCTTCAGGGGGCACGCAGCCAGCAAGAGCTATATTCAGATTTGTTTTGTGGAGTAATGTCTCCTCGGGGAGGCTGGGGCGAGCGTTTAGCTGTTCTCTCCCGGCAGACCAGAGTTTACAGATGATGAAGCACCTTACACTTGTTCGTGCATTTTGTGCCATATTTCATGAAACACAGAATGCCGCCAATACCATAATGAGAGTAAACGTCCAGTAAAACTGCCAGTGCTTCTGTATACAGCAGATGAGATGAAGATCTGATCTATAGAAATTGGCCTTGCGCTTGGCAGTCAGCTCTGTAATGAATTGAAGCACTTGTGTTGAAGGATGTTTTGTTTTGATTACAGTAACAAAATGACTGCTGGGTCTGTACATGCTGTAATGAGCCAGTAATTCTGAACTGAACTTTATGTCACACATTTGTGCTGGACGTAGGTTTTTTATTTATTCTGTGTTCTTGTAGCTCATTTGATGGTACATTGTGTTAACAATGAAAAGGTTATGGGTTTGAATTCCAGGATCAAATGTATAGCTGAAATGCACTGTTGCTTTGCATAAAAGCACCTGGCAAATGCAAATTTCGTGACTATCTCACAAACTGCTGTGAGACTGGGTTGGAGACTAACACAGAAACATAACAAACACACTAAGAACACACTGAGACCGAGACACAACATACTCGCATAGAAACATGCCTTGTTGCTATAGATTCACAAAGAATCACAACCAACCCACACAGAAACACAACAAACTCACACAGATGCATGCAAAAAAACACACACAGTAACAAAACAAACACATACATGACATAACAAACACACAAAGAATCACAACAAACACAACAAAGATTCATGCTCCTTGTTGCTGGAGACTTACACAGAAGCACAACAAACACACAAAAAACAGAACAAACTCACACAGAAACATAACAAACACATACATGACATAACAAACACACAAAGAATCACAACAAACACAACAAACTCACAAAGATTCATGCTCCTCGTTGGAGACTTGCACAGAAACGCAACAAACACACACATAGACATAACAAGCACACAAAGAATCACAACAAACTTACACTGTGACACATCAAACACACAAAGTAACACAACAAACACACACAAAAACACAGATTCATGTTCCTTGTTGCTGGAGACTTACAAAGAAGCACAACAAACACAAAAAACACAACAAACTCACACAGGTTCATGCTCCTTGTTGCTGGAGACATACACAGAAACACAACAAACACGCAAAACAAACACCCAGAAGCACACACCTCATTGCTGGAGACGCATGACAGACATGGATAAGCAGGAGGTGACTGCAGTATTTGTTGTAGTGATTCTGTGCGCTGAGTCAAAAAATAAAACCCCCATGCACATCAGGATGGGTAGACGTGATATGTGTTCTAAAATCACATCAAAATATCAAACATGTTTTTCATATCCTCTGGCTAAATCCTGGTGTAAGACTAAAATATTGCAGTCTGCACCCATCATACAAGACACAATTTTCTCTGAAATCCGTCAAAAGAAAAAGTTGTGTAGTGTACTTCATCCTTAATATAAGCAAACATCACAAAAGCTCCATCAAAGACAACACAACTATAGGTGTGTCTGAATAAAAATGTTTGTTAAATGACTTACAAAGGTCTGTGAAATGGCGAACAGTATGCACATTTTCCATATACAGTAAATACACAGAGGTCCAGAGAACTGTTTGTGATCAAATTGAATGCACATTTTAAGATACATAATGGGGTATTCTATGCATACTGTAAAGCGTGCATACTGTAAGACTGTGCAGTTTCTCAGATGATGACTCTGTCCTCTCTGCTTCATCTCCCGTTATTTCGGAGGCCAAGTGATGAAATGCTCATTTTGACATTCAGAATTGGGCTGAACTCGAGCCGGTGTCGAGACGGTCCCGTGATAAATGACCCGGGGCCCGTCCGAGCGGAACGCTGCCACTTTTGAATCTCTCTGGAAAATCTTTCCGTTATTTATCGCCGAGAAGCTGCAGAGAGGAAAAAGACTTTGGGCTCAACAAAAAGAGGAAGAGTGAGTTGATTTATGGAAATAGGCCAACTGCATACCAGGAAAACAACCAGAAAATGCTTTAGAGCTTCAGAGATCAGGGCGGAGCGTTTGCTTTCTGCAAGAAAGACGCCATAAATCCCAGCCGATAAATTAGCCCTCGTTTTCTCCACAATAAACATCATATCTCAAATTCATCACGCTGTCCAAGGTGTAAATAATGACATAGTTTTTCTGTTACACATCTGTATGACTAACACACGGTTTCACGGGACCACTGACGGAAACCTGCATCTGTCTACATGTGTGTGCACGCTAGCCTTACGCACACTGCACAGTGTCTACTATTTTTACAGTGTGTGACGGCATGCATTATGGCACACGATTAACCATGATGGCCAATTTACGTCACATCGCATTATATACGTCACATGACCTTTTCCCAAAAGAGAAATTTGTTCAATTTGCTAAAGGTTAATTTTGTCACTGTAATAAGTAAACTAGCCCACAGCTGGCTGGACTAAAAGCCAACTTAAAATAAAACTTGAAAACTTAAATTCCAAACTAATTGAACTATAAGTCAAGAAAAGAAAAGTAAAAGAAACGGTACAGCAGCTCATCATACCACACAAAAATTTGCATCCTATGCACTGTATACATACTGCATTACTAGTGTAGTATGCTAGAATGCTATTCCGAACAAAGCCGGTGTGACTGTTATTGTTCAGAGTCGTGTATGGGTGGTCATGCGATTGGAGTCCTTGGGCTGACCTCAGAACCGACACGTTCCACTGGGAGGATTTGAGACACAGACACCTCATCAGTGATGCAGCACAGCCACCGTCTACACAGAGAGAGAGAGAGAGAGAGAGAGAGAGAGAGAGAGAGAGAGAGAGAGAGAGAGAGAGAGAGAGAGAGAGAGGCTCTGTTCCAAAACCCAGTGAGCTGCATACATATGAAGCGTTTCAAGCTTTACAGATAAACTCCTGACGCATAATCTTTTGTCACAGGTAACCAGCATCTTCACAACATTCCCTTAAAAGACAGCTCACTAGATTTTGGAACCGAGGCAGAGAGAGGAGCAGTATTGGTTTACCTCCCTATAACCGAATTTGTGGTCCAAATGTTCCTCTTCAGTGCTGTTTGTTAGTGTGTGGGGGACGGAGGGTTATCTGAAACCAGAGAACACAAAGCTCTCTGAGAGAGATAGATCCTGATTAGCAAACCTTGGGTTTGGTTTATCAGGTCAGAAGTGCACTTTGAATAAACGTTCCTGCGGGGGCGACACGTCAGCATGACCCAATCTTGAACTCTGTTTGTGTGACTGTGTGGGGTGGGTGGTAAAGCGTGTGTCATACACTGGGCGTGAGGTAAACAAATCCCATGCAGTGTTTAAATAAGTACAAATCAATATATAAAGAAAACAAGACAGGGAGCTTTTGTATGCCAATGTTATCTTTTTATTGCACAACAAGTCATCATTTGTAAGGAACGCTTTAACAACATTGTCACCGATGAATCAGATCACTGAAAAAGACATGGTTAATATTCAGTAGGAGTCGTAGCGTATCAGAGCCACAGACATCAGCTAACAGAGTCATCGAACTGTTGATTTCAGAGGATAAATATCGGGGACAGAGAAAATCAGATTCCCTTTCTGACAGCAGACACATTAGTGTACTAAATAAAGTTTCTTGACAAATCCAACCCAAAATGAAATTCTTGGAATATTATTTATTTCACTGCCGGTTTACATTTCCTAAAATGTAACTTGTTGAACCGCATACTCAACCATTAAAATGGATCATTTGTTGTTTTTTAAAAACGACATGAAACAAACAAATAGTCAAAAAATATTCCTCTTTGCGTGCACAGCCAAAGTCTTTACATTCTAAGTTATTATTCATAAACCTTTGTGTGCTCAGTGTTCATTGTAAACCAGCATAAGCTGGTTTGCTGGTCCTAGCTGGATTTTGGGGTGCCCAAAACCCCATTGAAGCAATAAAAAAATCACCTTATCCTCCGACCATGCTGCAAGACCAAATAAGCATTTTGCTTAGGCAAACGCATAGAGATTTATACATAGATGCCTCATTAGCAGCTGTTTCTATGGTCCGCCATATTGGAACAGTCAAAGTTGGTCCGTGAACACTCAAGTGCTAGTTGACTGTGCATCTACATCCGTAGTTATGCACATGCTGTTGTGTAGACCTAAACATTAAAATTGCTAAACTGACACAATACAAGACAAAGGCATTAACTAACACAACATTAAAAAGTAACATTGGTTCAAAAAGTCTTTGACAACCAGTGCCGTGGCTTGATTGTACCTTGGAAAATTCATTGATATTTATTGTGAGTTACTGAAATGTGAGTGACCGTTCCAAAATGGCGGACACAGCAACATGTTTGGAGCTGTCAAATTAGGCATCTATGTATAAATACAGTATCTATGGCGGTTATTCTCTTGTAGCTTATTTTGTCAATACAAACATACTTAAACAATAAACCATAGACTTTTTATTCCGGCATTACAAACTGCCACCCCAAGCGTGGGGATTTGGCGTGACACAAGATCACGAGCTATAAGCAGACTTTTGTGATTTTTTCTCCTCCAGTTTTTTTAAAGAAACTGAAACAGCGTGTGGTCTTCAGAATGAGCCCATCATGACCTACGGAATGACACAAAGGTCACAAGGTGGAGATGTGGAACCCTTACAGCTTAATGTTGAGGGGGTAAAAACGATTCTGGCCCGGTGAGTGAAGAAGACTGTGCCAGCGAATGAGTCTGCTGCCAACTGGACCAAAACTGTTCTAGCCCAGCGCACCACATGTGACCTTCAGAGGGGACAGCTGACTAATATCTACACAGTGAAGTGTGTGATAGTGCATTCAGCGGAGAACATCACACACACACAGCCAACAGTGATTAAGGCTTAGGGCCCTTGCAGAGAGCACATATCTACCTTTAGTCTCACCATCAGTAGGGGGAACGGCAGCAAAGCAGCAAGTGCCATGAAAATACTTTTGGACACTACTGTGATGGGAATATCATATTTTTATTGAAGTACTTCACTGCAAACAACAAGCAATGCTATGGTATCAAAATACCACTGCACTACAACAGTACTTTTAAGACAAATATGACTTCTTAAAGGAACAGTACACTTGAAAATCCTGTCATCTTTTACTCACCCCGATAATGTTACAAACTAGACCGATACTAAATTTCTCCACCAAAATCGATAGCCGATTATTCAGTTATATTCAGAGTTATATCTGCCGATACCGATTTCTGAATGTTTAAAATTCATATAATGACTGTTAATATTGAACATCAAACTGGTGATGTCTCTTAACATTTTCTATATACAGAGCACAAATTCACTGCGTTTTCCTGTCCTCTTGTGATTGACAGGATATATCAGCTATCGTCCGATAGCCGAGTGTGAAAACTTGCTTTTATCGGCCGATACCGATCATTGGCCGATATATCGGTGCATCTCTATTACAAACCCATATGACTTTTGCATTAAAAAAAGTTATATAGGTATGAACCAACAGTGAGGGTGAATAACTGGTGATCATTATCATTTCTGAATGAGTTGATGCGGTTAAACCTGAAAACCCAAACCAGCAGCCAGAGGACGTAGCAGCACATCAGAGGCTTAGCTGGGTTCGGGTCAGCAAAAATAGACACAAATCCGGATCCATTTAGTCTAGAGCGGTGGAGACAAATGCCTAATCTGACGTTTCATTGAATCGGGTTTAATTGGATGGTTTGTGTGAGTTCAAGGGAAACGACAGCGAGACGCATGAGACGAAGGCAGTAAGACAATTTTGAGAAGTGAGACACCGAATACAGTACGACAGATATAACTGTCCTATCAACGTCAGTTTGTTTTTTAGGAAGTTCAAGATCGTTTCTCAGAACAGGTGGATGGCTGTATATGAAAGAGATGAAACTAAACAAAGCTTTGCTGCTGTTCTCCCCGCTGACAGAGTGTACAATTCTGACCCTTCAAATATAGTCTGAAGTATTTATTAAAATGGCCACTTTGAAATTTGCATGTCCTTCTTCAGTTGTTGTTGTAGGTGTTTTTATGTTTGTTTATCAAAGTCAACATGAAATCCAAACTGAACCTATATTTACTTTTCTAAGCAAGATTTATCATTGTTTCTGCGCAAGAAACTTCCTTTAAAATGCAATAACCTTCCTTGCTCTATTTTTGAAATGACTTTTTCATTGGCGTCAAGCCGTGTGGGCTAATGGTTAATGTGACCCAATAGCCATAACACCCGTCAAGCCTTTTTTTAAAATCTTACCAATAGTTAATGTAACTGAATTTACATCGATAATAGCAAATATTGTGAGGTTTGAATCGGGACATACGAAGATGATCTGGAGGGTGAACTTGACCATTTGACCTCCACATACTGATTAAAAAAACACTACAAAGGTGTTTGTCAGTACTTGACATCATTCCGCTTTCAGCTCTGATTCCATTGGCAGCTTTTCTTGATCAATTCAATGTCCTCAAAAACAAACACTACAGAAGTAAAACGCATTTCATATTGACTTTAAAATGTGTGTGTAACAAATAACTCGATCAGTGATCCTACGTTAGTAGTCACTATAGAGTATATTTAGTAACATCGGTTGATATGTGTTGTTTGTATTAGCTACACATCGTTAGGTCATGCTTTTAAAAGGCTCTAGAAATGGCTAACAAGACAACCTGAGAAGTCTTTCTTACGTGTGCTAAAAAGTCTACAGATGTTTGTCATTTCGCTGTGATGTCTTTGATCTGCTACAGCAAAAACCCCAAAAGCTCCCACTGGACCTGTGCTGAAGTTGGGTTGATCCTAAACAATGACTCTAATATAAATCTCGCTCAGTGTATCGTACACGACTTGGGATTCCAAACAAACAGAAATGTGCAATTCATCTCACCCCGCATGGGGCTTATGCTGGGTTAATTGTTTCTCTAACACTTATTAGCAGCTACAGTACACATATTGCAAGGTTAAAGGAACAGGTCATCCGAAAATAAGATTTATGTCATTATTTACCCATCTTCCTGTCTCACAAAACAGGACACAGGTTTGAAACAACATCCCATAAAAGTGACAGATGACAGCTTTTTAATATCTCAATTATTTCTCATGCATGAGATTAAATAAAATGCAAATGGAAACTTGTTTAAATCTCATCAGCGTCTCAGATTTTTCTCCTGAGAAAACAATGTCTCTGTCATTGGAGTTTGAGAAGAGATGTCAACAATGTGTCAAACTGAGCTCAGATTTGTCAAGTCTGCAATCAAAAGTCAATATTATTGAAGATCTTGATATGAACTCAAACATTTCTCATCAAATTGACCCAAATCCAGATTATTTGACCTCCACAATCTGCATTCGTTTATTCCTCTTCATGCATTTAAACAATTCTTGCTTTAATTTCTCTTAAGCAACTTTAGGAGAATCATCTAGGACCATCACCATTTTCCTCTGGGATGAGGGGGAGAAGGCTAAATAATGACAGATTTCTCATTTTCAGGCTTAACTATTCCTTCAAAAAAGGACACATAAACGTTGCATTTTGTCTTTCGTAGAGCCACACAAACACACGCACACACAGCACTAAAAGAGACTATTTGGAAAGTAGATATACTAGGCACTAGGTATTTACAGTACATCGTGCTTTGTTAAAACAGAAAAGAAACAAAGTACCCTGATTTACATGTGATGCTGGGAAACTCGAGGGAATCTGTCTGATCTTTCCTGCAAGCGCTTGTCTCCATCACGTCAAAGCCTGCATCAGGGCTGCGGTGAGCGGGTACTGTATGAGTCTGCTTTGAAAGGACGTTAAAATAGTCACATGGCCGGCCAGCCATCTCCATTCCAACAATCAGACAGCAGTTTAGTCAGGGCTAAATCCATGACATATGCAAATGAGAAGACAAATGTAAAGAAAAACAGTCCAGATATTTGCATGCATTCACTGCCATACCCAGTGGAAAAAAACGAATGTGGTACATGACACCTTGGAGAGAAATAAAGACAGTTTGTGTCCTTGAGCGAGGTGAACAGAAGGGTTTATACCACACATCAGGAAACAGAACTGAATGTGCCCGCACCGAGAAACTCAATGAGAGAGATTACATTGCAAATGAGACATACAGTAACATCGACCCATTTGGCATGGACAGACTGTCATTTTCTTTCCTGGATTAATATGATCAAATTCTAATGTTACAGGAGATACACGAGGGTGTATGGAGGTTTTGATGATTCTATCGGGCCCGGTTGAAATTGTGCCTTTATTTCAGGTCCATATAAGACTGATTTGTTCATAATGAAAACAAGACAAAACTGCTGTGTTGATTATAACAGGTGTGGTCTATGAATCCACACGTTAATTCCTAAAACATAGCCGAACATGAGCCGACAATGCATAAATGATTTTCTTACTCTGTATTTTTGCTTTGTTGTACAGTATGAATATCTAAACACTTTTAAAGTCCCAGTGAAATAAAAAAATTACAATTCCTATTCTTTCATGAAATTGTAAATAGCTTATCAATGTGGCTCATTCTCTTTTTAAAATTCATGTGCCCTCATAATATTCAGTTAAAATCTGAAAATGCACTTCTGCCCTGGAGTGACCATCCATCTCAAATGACGTAAGTTAGACGGCTTGGGCGGAGCATCCGTTAACTCCTCCCCTTCAACTGTCAGTCTGCTGCCAGTTACATTTCAAAATGCAATGGCTGTTTTTATACATCAAATCAAATCGCTAAGAAAACACAAGCCACGCCCACTCATTTTTCCTCATTCGAAATTCAGTTTCACTCGGAAATGTGTCAGAATACGGAAGTAAAAACGATCGCAACTTCCAGTTCACTGGGACTTTAAAGGCAAGATGCATTTATTTGAGAAGCAAAATTAACCGAAGACACGAACGATGCATCCCAATTTGCATACTATCCGTTTTAAATAGTATTCGAAAATAGAATTAGTATGTCCCAAATCATAGTATGTTGAAATGAGTATTCTCAAAGTACGCGGATGGTCTACTTTTTCCGGTGAAAATTCAAAGTGTGAACGGCTGATATTACCCGGAACTCACCACGAGAGGGCCGAGTTTAGTGACGCTACACTGCATTGATAAAATAAAATAAATGATGTTTTGCTAAATTAATAAATATACTGTAGGTATACAGTAAACATTACATACAAAACAATAAATGAATGAATACTTACATGCAAGGAAGAGCTGTAGTTTGATGTTCGTGACAGTTAAGGACCACAGTGTCGTCTAGGTAACAACGGTCACTTCCGTTTCGCATTTTGCAACACACAAGAATATACTGTATATACTTTTCCATATCAAAAACAGTACATAATTTAAGGGCATAGTATAAGTAGGCGAATTGGGACGCAGCATAAGTCTTGCTTATGAAAACATTCTCAAAATTAAGTGAGTTTGTTTAAAAACATAAAAATATTTGCCAATGGTGTAAGAAAAATGTACTTATAAGCCTAAATGCAATTTTAAGATTTCATAAATGTTGTATTTTCTTGTTTTAAGATTAAACCTATGTAATTTAGATAATTTGTCAAGCAAAAAACAACACTTAATATCTTGAGGCATTTCTGATTTAATATTTTGGTATTTGGAAAAATCCAGACAGAAATACTGAGTAAGAAAATCCTGTTTTGCATTTCACCCATGTCTGTTTAGAGCAATAAATAACAAAAATTAATAAACAAAATCAATAGCAATGCAAAAAAAAGTTTTAGTCGATTTTGGCGATAATAACCCTAACAGAAAAAAATGAAATTTACATGCGAAAATGGTTTTAGAATATTTTCATTTTTTAATTTCCATGACACCAATGTGGGAAAAAAATGTAAAATTCATGAAGATTTTTTGTAATAGATGCTTTTGTTTTGTATAGTCGAATGAGCTACCCATTTTAATCGCACAAATCTGTTCAGAAAGCATTTGGCCTTTGGGAATGTGATGATTTGTGATGATTTTTTTTCTGTCCTCTAGACAGCGCTAATGGGGACACCGTGTGCTTTGTGGTATAAAAATCAGGTTCAGACTTACAGTACGACCACAAGAATCACTGGCAGCGAAGCGAGATTCAGAAAAATAAAAGCATCCTAGACATACCCAGGTTTTTCTGATGTGATTACTACAAACCCACAGACTCATTCTGCATTGTTACTTATCTATTTACATGGCAGTTATTAATATTCAGATTCCATTTCACGCACATTCAAAACTCCTTTTTGCACCAAAATTCATGTCCGGATCCATGACACTGCCCAGCCTCGCACATACAATAATTTACAACATCATATTTATAGTTTCAAAGTTCAAGTGAGAAAAAACTGCAGCAGTTGACAATGAAACAGACATCTACATTCTTATAAAGAAACAGATTCATGAATCAACAACCCAACCATTCAGCCACTGGCAAACTCTGCTTTAAATTTACACGTCATTTAAATGCAGCATGTTTTAGATATTCGTTTGTGCAAATTATGATCTATTTTTACGACGACAGGAGAGCACGCAACATTATAAAAAAAGTCATTAATTAACTGTAAAATATAGAATAAATAGATAGATATAGAAGAATTTACAACATTAATCTGCTTTAAATAATATTATATTCTATTATTTCATACCAAGTAAATATTATATATATATATATATATAATCTTTTCAACTATAGGTTTTTTTATTGTGATGCCAAACAATATGGAAAAAAACTACACAGAAAAAGGTTTTACGTTAAAAAAAACACTGAAATATCCTGAAAAGATCCATCCAGATATAAATAAATGGCCAAATGCTTGAAAATGAAAACATCTCCAAGATCTGCATGACCTCATCCACACGAGGACTTCAATATTCTTTGAATAACGCTGATGTCATTGCTTACGCTGCTATTTGACGTTTATATAAAAAGGCAGGGCAAGAATATTGCAGAATTATATTGCATGTGCGGATCACAAAAACAGCACGAGTCACATAAATATGAATCTTTTGGTTTTGTAAATTTTCTAATTGAACAGGTTTTGCACTGAAAACCCAAAGTGTTCAAGTCTTTTTTGCCTCGGTTAACAAATTCACTCGACTTGCCCGACAAAACCATGTAAAAATACAAGCATACCACAAAGTGAGCACCGCTCCATTTCGCTAAAACAGATTTATAAATTAAACGAATAAAAAGCATATGTGATCAAGCGCGCAAACTAATACACACACGCACGCACACAAACCATGTATATGGCTTCTAAACTTCGAATCAAGGCAGTTAAATAGAGGACGTTTCCATTGGACTTCTTTTGCTCAGTTGACACAGACACAACCAAAATTTGTGTTCTAGCTCAACTTTGGTTTTCGAGTACATACAATTGTTGTTTTGCTATTATAATGTTTTTTCCCTTTTTTACCTTCTTATTTACATGTGGATATAAGATCGACCAGCGGTCCTTAATACTTTTTTTTATAATATCGTACAACAGTGTGAAAGACAGTTATTTAGATTGCTACACAGAGAGCTTATGCAGAAAGAACGAAGGCGTTTCCAAACACTTTTGCGAAGCAGTAAATTTCATATTTGTCATCTCAAGTCCCTGATTTCCATGTCACCCAAGCCATGTCCCATTGCATCACATGAACTCTACGAAACACACCACGCAACAGATTAAACGTTCTCCTCTTCATTCGGGACGATAAAGACAATTATATTAAGAGGCATCGGAAGCTGTACAGGGGTCAACGCTAACTACACAAGCAAGTAGAACAGAGGCATCCAACCTCGCTGATCTACTTGTAGCAGAGACTTTAAATCTAGTAGCGATAATTCTGTCCGACTGTCCTCCCATTGTATCTTACGAAAAGCCACGAGCTTACCTTCGCTAGAGACGGCCCCTACGAGTACAGAACTCGGGCAATAAGAATAAACCGTGACACCCAAAAGTATTTCGAAGAGTCAAAGTTCTCGTCAGAGGTTGGACGATAGCCTTGATCGAGCTGTGTAGTCCGTTTCGGGAAGGCTGACTATGGAATCTTTCTTGCGTATAGGAGAGTCCAAAGGTGCTGGACCAACCAAGCCAGGTGAAGTGCCCGTCGGAGGTGGTGTTGAAGGGTAATTTACAACTGCTGCTGCTGCTGCTTGATGGGACAGAACTATTCTCTGAGGCACGGCCCTCATGACCCCAGAGGGCCCGGGGACGGCAGGGTGAGGTGCTTGGGGTGGGCCGATCGATGTCGAGGAAGCGTTGTTCGAAGGCGGAGGGCTGGGTCCGATGGGTGGCGCTCCATCTTGGGGCAGAGAAGGTTGGGATGCAGACAGAGCTCTGGCATCCTGGGTCAACATGCCCGTTTGGTGCAAAGGGTTGGCGCCCTTGAGCAGGGTGGGATGTGTCGGACTGGGGACGTGCTGTTGGATGAGTGACAGCTGAGAGCCGGACCGGCCACCCATCGGGCCGCTCCCGTACTGAAATGTCCGGCCACCTGGCGCCATTAGCGGGCTTTGCATCGGCGTACTGGCCATTGCTAAGGCGGTGAATGCCCCGAGCGGTACCGAACTCGATGGCTGCGACTGCTGAGGAGACACGGCGACTGGGCTGGAGAGGTTTTGCACCACCTGGAACCGTCGTACCATCCTGGGTGACTGCAAGGTGCTCGGCCCTACCATAGGGCCACCGAACTGCGGACAGAAGCTCATTGCAACTGCCTGCTGGAGGGTCGCAATGGCAGAGCTGCCCTGTGATTGGCCGGGGTGAGCGAAGATCCCGCCGGGGATGGAGGGCGTCATGGACATGGCACGTGGTCGCTGAAGATCTATCAGTTTCACCATCTCGCGGTCATACTTCACGATCTCTTGGATCATCTCGTTCTCGTGGTTGTTTAAGATGCCAGAGTTTAAGTCGTGCTGGACTTTGTTCATGAGGGTGGAATTCTTCTTTCCTGTGAGAGGGAGATGGAGAGTTATTGGTGTCTTTAAATAAAGTTATGCACACAAATTCCAAAATGTTTTAATTTGGCTTTATATGAGCAATAAAGTGTGACCAGCGTTGGCGTGCTGTCCATTGCTAAGGCGGTGAATTGTTAAAAGAGCTTTTGGACAAGTTTACAGCCCAAATAACAAACGTTAAGAAAAGAAGTAATTGCCTTTTGCAAATCTTCACCATTTTGCTTCACTCACCCTATTGACTTCCATTGCAAGTGCATTACTGTAAACACATTTTCCATTTTCGAGTCAATATCATGCTGTGATAACTGACAGCATGATAGTGATGCTGTCGATAAACTCATGAGCCTTTTTAACCCTTAATAGTCTTTTACCATCTTTATCTGTAATTGTAAGAGTTCACATAACTGCTCACATAACTGCTCTCCCAAAATCTTCAGAAGACAGATCTGGTTTTTCTTACCCAAGCGATCCAGCCGATCAATGGCCACGGTCTCAAATGCCCTCCGCATCATGGGGTATTCCTCCAACACCTCATTAAAGTTGTCCACGGAGAGAGAGTACAGGCGACAGTAGGTCTCTGCTCGCACGCTCGCCGTACGACGACCTCTGGTCAGCAGACAGATCTCTAACAGAGAGAAGAACCGAAGAAACTCACACACTGTTCAACACATCTCATTGTGTAAGATGAAATCTCAGTGCAAACGTATTGCATTTGTACAAAATTATTCACAGGATTTCTGTATATAAATGTGTATACATAAGATAAGACTGGAGCAGCAGAGGAGTCTAAAACATTCTGATATTGCTGTTCAACAGCAAACGGGGACTTTATGACCTTTTCTTGACAGCAAGTGCTTTTAAATTGCTTGAAAACTAAAACTCTGAAGAGTTTAACAGAGAAGAGGCCAGGAATTTGAATATCCGCCTGCAGAAAGTAATTAAATTGTATCAGACCTCATTCCAGAGAATGCGATGTGAATACTTATTATTAACATTATTAAAATGTAGGTGTGGAACTTTATCGCGCTGCATGTCATTTAAATGAAAAAGTCTTCAAACTTTAGAGCAAAAGAAAGTCACCTGATTCCATTACACATTCCTGAAAATGTAATATCTTTGTTATATTTTAACAAAATGTATGAACTTGTGCCGCCTCAGAAACGACTTGTTTGGCTTACAACAAACCCCTACCCTCAACCACGCCATTTTTTTACAATCCAAACTCCAGATGGATAAAATGGAGTATATTTGATGAGAATGCTTTCCAGCAATAAGTCACGAATGAGTTTGACTAATAAAACTAGAGGTGCAGCGACAAACTCTCCTTATCCATCCTTGTTTCGCACACATTTGGATCAATTTTACATGACTTTTATGTAAAAAATAATAGCCTAACCACTATTCTGCCACATAAATACTGTGATATAGAGTACTATATACAGTAGAGAATCTGTTGACACATGTTACATACCATCATACTGCCCAGCCCACCTCACCAGGCATTGTTTCGTAGTGAACGTTCAAGGTTATTTTCTATATTTAGGTTCTCCAAGATTTAACTTACCTCACACAATATTGGAGCAGGAGTATGAAACCTCTCGCTCTTCCGGATGGGAGAGAAATGTCCCGTAAAAGTCTCTATAGATAATAAACATCATTCATCCTACGTGTTGTGCTACAACCTCTGTATTAAATCCTGACCCATCCATCAGGATTCTGTCTTTGCTCCATTTCCCTGTCGGCTCCCCAAATCAATCCACAAAATCCAATACGCAACCTTGGAAGCCCTGGCTAATTTGAAAGAAAATCGTCATCGCAGCACCATTCGTCAAGCCAAGAGCTTGTGAATCAAACCACGATCAAAGGCAAAAGTGTTATGTTGGACACACACTAGGGCTGTGCAATTAATCAAAAATTAATCGTAATCGCCAATTTTGGCCTTCAACAATTACAAAAACAAAATAATCGAGGCAAAACGATTATTGTGCTGCATTCCATTTTGCAAGGATCCTCTCTTTTCTTGTGGTATAAATCCACAGTGCACCCTTTTCCTTTACAGTGTTTCAGCTGTGCTATTTCTTTACATTTATTTTGCAGTTGAATTCACAGTTTAAAAGCCAAGTTTTCGTTTTTCTATGTTGTTTTAAAAGTTAATGAGTAATCTTGTTAAATAATCGGGATCTCAATATTGGCCAACATAATCGTGATCATGATTTTTGTCATAATCGAGCAGCCCTAACACATTTTTGTGGATGTACACACAAGCTCTACACTTAATTTGCATCTAATTTGTACTTTTTCTGACCGTAACCCTTCACTATACACACATACAGTACGCACCAAGCTAAAAACAACTCACATAAGAAGGAAATCGGATCTAACCCAAAGGAAAATGTTATTGCTCAGACGTTATTCTTTCCTAGCTCTGGAGACTTAATGAAGTTCACAGTTGTTTATTTGGGTACCAACTCAGATGTTTCTCCTAAAATTGCTTAAGAGACATAAAAACTGAATCAAATGAGACTGTAGAGTATGGATGTGTAAAATGAATGTAGATTGTTGAGGTGAAATAATCTGGGGCCTGTTCTTAAAACAAAATATAAGATTAATTATAGAAAGTTCGTAAGAAAGTTCCTACTGTAAGTGCGATTCTCAAATATTTATTAAGAAGTTCTCAAATATTTTCTTAAAAACATCATTTTTTCGTAAGAATAAATGACATATGTTTTGTTAATGATAACACTCCCCCGCTCATGTGGAAACTGTATATACTGTATTCATCTATACAATCACATTTATTTATGTAACAAGCGCCTCACATTCTTATGTATAGAAATTAGCATGTGATGCGTTAAATGGCATTTACAATGGCATGTTAGCTAAAATGTTAGCAAGCGTTACAAAATTACATTTATTAAAGTACTTTCTGTGTGTTACTATGGTATTATATTTGTGACCGTTTCGAGTAGATTTGTCACAGAATAAATGTAAAACGCACTCCGTTTTTAACGTTTAAAAATTATTTTAATAAATTCAAAATTTTGGCTCAACACAATACAACTCACATGTGAAACAACCAGATACATGCAGCATTAAACAGCTTACCTTTTGAGATTTAAAACAACAGTGAGGCTGTCTTCATTTTAAGATGATATTTACGACAGCTTTTGTTAGGAGAATTTGGAATCTTCAAATTGTTTTCCCTAAAATCAATCTTGAGAAAAAAATTTAAGAACTGTCTTAAAACGTTTTTTTTTTTTCGAGAATACATAACATTTCTAACTTTAATCTTAAATGAGAATTTAAGAAAAAATATGGCAATTAAGAAGAATCTTCTTATACTTCACCCAAAAATGAAAATTCTGTCATCATTTCCTCACCTTCGAGTTGTTCCAAATCTGTATAAATTTCTTTGTTCTGATGAACACAGAGAAAGATATTTGTTAGAATGCTTATAACCAAACAGATCTTGCCCCCCATTGACTCCCATAGTAATAAAAATTACTTACTAATGTTTTTGTTCTGTTGAACACAAATGAAGACACTTTGAAGAATGTAGGACAGCAAACAGTTCTGGGGCACTTTTGACCATTGTATTTTTTCCTACTATGGGAGTCAATGGGGGTCGAGATCTGTTTGGTTATAAGCATTCGTCCAAATATCATTCTCTGTTTTCATCAGAACAAAGAAATTTATACAGATTTGGAACAACTCGAAGGTGAGGAAAAGATGACAGAATTTTCATTTTTGGGTGAAGTATCCCTTTAAGAATGTTTCGTACATTTCGCCCCAGAATTTGAGTAATTTTGATGAGAAATGTTTGAGTTCATATCGAGATCTTCAATAATATTACTTTTGATTGCAGACTTGACAAATCTGAGCTCAGTTTGACACATTGTTGACATCTCTTCTCTTGAGATTTCTGCCTCCTTTTCTCAGAAGAAATAACTAAGATGCAGCTGAGACCTAAGCAAAAGCTTCCATTTGCTCCATTTAATCAGTGTCATCTAATTGACACTGATGTCAAGGAAAAATGAGATAATCAAGCCCCTTTTTACTTTACAAGAAGCATCTAGAACCAAATTTAGTCTCAAAATGAAACATAGATGAGTTCAAAACAGCAATGACAGTAAGTGAGTAATACTGACACAGACCTTTCTAAGACTGATGTCTAGTATATCGGGCGGCCTCTCTCTTATTTCTCCATCTCAGGCTACACAAGTCTTTAGAGTTTATCTCTGACCTTTCCAAGGTCATGCGCTGAAGGCTCTTCCAAACCCTCCTGTCCCCTGCAGCTAAAAACGTCTGACTCATGCGCATTTGGGGCTGCAGAGAGATTATATTCCACAAACACATCTCACCATAAACAGCGTCTACAATTCAGCCGCCTTTTGGGTTTCTCTGCCAACAAATAGACTCCATAATTGATTTTAACGTTTTGCTTTACATGCCGCCTGTAGATTTATAAAAATGTTGAGATACAATGTTGTTTGGTTACCAGCAGTGTTTTTATATTTATAATTAAGTCATTCAGGTTTTGAATGACATGAAGTTGAGTGAATGATGAAATTTAACCAGATTTAACCAGATTTTAACCAGAGTTAAATTTAATAACGTGCATGTCCTGTCAAAGTTCAATTCATTTAGCATAAATATAATTATGTTACATAGAACGCTACAATGGAAAAGGTCCGATAATATCCACCTTAAAATATATTCAGGTGTTATGGGGTTCAGTTAGGATTTAAGTACTTTAATTAAAGAAAGTGGTGGTTCCATCTAATTTATGCAGAAATAAAACAAGAATAATAAGAGTGGTATTGTACCTCCAAAATAGGAGCCATCAGAAAGTTTCATGCCAACAGTTCCTTTGGTAATAACATTGACGACACCGTGTTGGATGAAGTACATCTTCTTGCCGATGGTTCCCTCGCGGATGATGTAGTCGGCCGGTTGGAAGACCTCAAACCGCAGTTTTGTTAGCATGGCTGTCACAAAGTTGGGCTCAGCGTTGGCAAATAGAGGCATAGAGGCCACCAGCTTCCGGCAGTTAAAATTCACTATTTCCTGTGACATGATACAAACAGAGATTACATTAAAAAGGGTACACATTTTATATACACAACAACTACCTTAGAGTGAATCTCACAAAATTTCTGGATCATATTTTACTTCTTTTCAAATGTATTTCTATAGCACTATTCACAATTGCATACTGTAAAAAAATGTACTGTATGCTGTATTTAATATATATATAAATAATTTAAGCCCAAATAGTAGTGATGATATAAAAAGGAACATTATAAAATAAATGGTATTATTATAAAACACAAATATATGAAAATATACATATTATGAAACACATATCTGAATATTTTACCTATATCACACAAATAAAAAAAAAAACAGAAAGTGGAGACTTCTTTAAAGTCTTTAAAAAAATGTAAATCAAAAATTTAATCTTTATTTTAATGTTTATCTTTAGTTTCCCATTAGTGTAAAGCTGGAGATCAAATGACTCCCGACTCAACATCAGAGAGACTCCCGACTGCAAGTCCTCATGTTGTTCAAATCAAATGCACTTAGCATTTTTTAAAGGGGATGTGCAACGGTGTTTCATGCATTCTGACTTCTTCACCATGTTAAATGTTCTGTCTTCTCATGCTTGACATAGTCAACTTGTCAAAAAACGAGTTGGACTTATAACGTAGTATTTCTGTCCTCGATACACTCCCCCAGCGTTCGTATAGGTTTTGGAAAGTTTTTTTCGAACAAGAAAATCTGTTTCGTAACAACTTTTCTTAGTCCCAACTCCCTTATTGGAGAATTTTCCCGGAAAAGCACGCCCACGCATCAACCCGCGAGAGCCAGATGAAAGAGCAGGCCCACACGTCAACCAGGGAGAGCGGGAGAAGGAGAATGCGCACATGTCAACCAGCTGGAACAAGAAGGAGAGAGAGCACTGCGTTTGTGAAGTTCAGCTATGTTTGTTTGTTCACTGCATTTCGGTGAGGAATGTTATATAAACGCTGGATGTAATGCTGGATTTGGAGATAGTTTGAAACTGATAGATGGAGATCGGTCCCAGTGCTAAAAGATGCCGGACATGAACCGCACATGGTAAGTGAAACTTAGTTATTTGTCTGTGTTTTATCGGCAATGGGTGCGAAGGTGCTTTAGTTCCGCCCCCCCCCCCCATTTATTTTAACATTTGGATTTAAAATGTGCAGCATAATGCACATATAAAACAATCTCTTTACTTTTTCAGATAAAAATAATGAAACATTATATAAATTGTAAAGTACATTCAGGAAATTGTAACTTCCTCATGATAGTAATAAAACATGATAGTAATAAAACATTAGGATTGTTATTGCCCTGTTCACAGTAAAACCTATTAGCAAAGGGATTTATTATCAATACAGTCATGAGAATTTGGAGGGAAATTGTGCTTAGCTGTCACAGAATTAAAGTAATAATACAAAAATCTTAATAGTCCTACAACATAATATTTAGATATTTATTTATAAATTTTGGTGTGAAATGTGACCCAGACATTTCTTCATGAGACTCACTCAAATGTAAGACAATCTAGGCACAAACAGTGTTATGTTCTGTTAAAACAACACTGTAGTAAAAGCTGGACTTCATAAACAAAAAGGATTTAGCTGTTTGTTGAGTTGGAAAGCTGTTTCAGTTCAACACGGCATTATTGTTTTGGAAAGCTCAGACAACCGCAAGGCCTTCTGGGAGATTTTTCCATAGATGTTTACAGACACAGACAAACCTTTGCAAACACACACACACACATCCTCACCTCTCTGAGCGGCTCATTTAGTTCCTCAAGGATACTTTCCTCATCAAACATCTTTCCCTGGTAGCGGTGCTCATAATAATCGTGGATTTTCTGTCGGAAATCTGCTGGAAGTTTGTGGAAGGACATGTACTGTTCCACTTGTTTGTACTGCAGAGAGAAAGACACATTAATGAAATATACAGCATTTTCTTTGACATCTGGCACTTTTACGAGTTTCATTCCCAAAGCACAAGTTTTATAGTCCCAGGACCAATACTAAAGTTTTTAAATTGTAAAATATGACAATATATCATAAAATTAACATATTTGAAAATTAATTCTTACAATAATAATTAGGGCTGTCAACCGATTAATCGCATCCAGAATAAAAGTTTGTTTACATTATATATGTCTGTGTACTGTGCATATTAATTTTGTATTTATAAAAACACATGCGTATATTTACGAAAAATCTAAAAATGAATAAACATTTATGTATCCTTTAAATTATTTGTAAATATAAATAAATAAATGTAAATATTTCCTAAATATATATTCATGTATGTGTATGTTTTTATAAATACAAAATTAATATGCACAGTGCACAGACATATATTATGTAAACTGTTCTTCTGGATGCGATTAATCGCGATTAGTCGCTTGGAAGCCCTAATACTAATCTAAAGTGTAAAATATGCAAGAACAGAAATAAAAAACATGTCCACCACCATACATCATTTAACAAAATATATCAGACAATTTACACTTAAATAAGACACAGTTTGTGTCTGTGTGGTAGAATCTTTCAGTGTTTTCTATAGGAAGGTACGTCCCCAAATCTGAGCCTCAGGTCTTTAGTTATTGTTAACAAGACAAACATTCCTCAAACTGAGTTATTTGTGGAGACAGAAAGAGAACGACAATGATGGAAAGATTTACAGAAAACAGGTCAGACTGTGATACATTAGTATTGCAGCTCTGTGCATTCCCTGTTACTCAGCAGCATGTGCTGACAACAGTGTTTCTGTAACACCTGTGAAGGTCTGTGAACCACTTGTGAGAATAATTATAAACATGTAGGACTTTATAGAGGTCTCACAATAACTATTTTCCCTGGAAGTGGGCTGCAGCTCTCAGCATCAGCTCGAAGTCAACAGTGTTCAAAGATTCTTTTAAATGGGTCAGGCATGAAAAATCGAACTTTTCTCGATCCTTTGATGTGAAAAGTAAATAAAGAGTTTGATGTACTTTGTAAAAAATACTCTCTGACTCAGGTCCAAAAACAAGTGTACTGATTACAGTGTATACCTTAAATGTACTGTAAAATCCTTTGGATAAAAGAGTCTGCCAGACGCATAAATGTAATGCTGAATGAAAAATGCAATGCACTTATAAAATATCAAATAATATTTACACTATATACAGTAAAAACACAAATATTGAGTTTGAAAATATTACTTCGATTGTATTGCTTCATTTAGGCAACAATTTTCTCACTATCCTGGCATCTTGGGTTTTACTGGATTGCAATCTGCAAGGAATATTGGTGCCTGTTTAGGCCATAAAATAATAAATTAAATGGAATGGGATGGAATTGAATTGAATTAAAAATTAAATATATTTTGGGTTCTTATTTCAGACACAAACGAGACTTAGCAAAAATGTCCAATCGTTCCCCATTAAATCTCACTGGCATCTAGTGGAAATAACTGAGATATTAAAGAGATCTCATCTGTGATTGTCTTTCTTAAGGATGATCATTTTAGTCAACAATCATTCTAAGACGTCAATGTTAGTAACCCAGGCACTCAGGACTCACAGATGAGAGTCCTGGCACGTCTCACACTCATTATTTAAATGATTTAATTTTGCAATAAAGCATGCAATTTGGAGCAATGACGTCACGCACAGGACTATCAGCCCAACCATTAAATACAATTCTCTTTATCAGCCCATCAATGAATCACACAGATCAACACAACTGTTTCTTGACTAACTGAGAGATGTTCACAGACCAATAGACTGTTAGGACATAGATCCACTAAAGCTGTTCCAAATAGTTTGATATCATGTGTCATTGAAAGACAGACTGAAAATAATTGTTTCTCATACAGAAGGTGTGCTCGACTATTTTGCATGTTCCTTGGAGAAACCTGAGTCTGTTGAATATGATTGATGTGCTATTTATGGTGGTGAGAGGTTGGTCACTGTCCTGTCACTCAAATGTAAGACTGAGATGTGCAGAGAACAGACGGGCAGACAGCAGCAGTCAGAAAGACTATGTAGGCTGGTGCAGATTTAGAGCATGTCTAACTGAAAGCCTGTTTATAAATACTCTCAATCTCTCTCTCTCTCTCTCTCTCTCTCTCTCTCTCTCTCTCTCTCTCTCTCTCTCTCTCTGCTATTCCGAAAGACTGCACAAAGGGACATTACAGCCTTTTAGGAAGGCAGAGAGGGTTTTAGACCTTGTGGTGTGGTTTTGAATTTTGAGGAGAGGTGCATTTCAGGTCAGTCTGCTCACAGAGTATTGCAGTCTTTTCAGAAATATTCCTTACGTGGAGATAGTTGCTGCATTAATTTACAGAGGAGAAGAGAGGAGGGAATGTAAAGAGATAATTAAAGAGAAAATTAGGGAATTAAAGTAAAAAGAAAAAAACGAGGTTAGAATGAAATGAGAGCGAAGGAAGAGAAAAGGAGAGAATGAGAGGAGAGAAAAAAGTTAGAAAAAGAAGAACATTAAAGGTATGAAAAGGGGAGAATAGAAGAAGAGAAAAAAGAAATGAGAGAATGAAAAGAGACAATGATAGGAGAGAAAATGAGAGAGAACAAGGAGATAATGAAATAAGAAAATGAGAGAATAAGTGGACAGAAAAGAGAAGAGAGAGAAATGGGGAGAATGCAAGAAGATAAAAGGAAAGAATAAAAGGAGACAAAAGAAGAGAATGAAATGAGAGACGGAAAAGAGGGAAAAGGGGAGAAGAAAAGGACAAAAAGACCGAAAAGAAAATGAAAGGAGAGAAAAGAAGAGATTAAAAGAAGAGAAAGGATGAAATGAAAGAATGAAAAGGTGAGAAAGAGGGAGAAAGAAAATGAAGGAAGAGAAAAGAAGAGAATGAAAAGAGACAATGAAAGGTGAGAATGAGGAGAGAATAAAAGCAGCGAATGAAAGGAGGGAAAAGTGGAGATTAAAAGGACAGAAAGAGAGAAAAGAAAATGAAAGGAGGGAAAAGAAAAGAAGAGAAAGAATTAAATGAAATGAAAGAATTGAAAGAGAGAATAAAAGGTGAAAAAAAGGGAAGAGGAAAATGAAAGGAGAGAAAAGAAAAGAATAAAAGAAGAGAAAGAATGAAATGAAGGAATGAAAGGAGAGAATGAAAGGTGAGAAAGAGGGGGAAAGAAAATGAAAGGAGAGAAAAGAAGAGAATAGATTAGAAAGAGATAATAAAGGGTGAAAAAGGAGAGAATGAGAAGAGAGAATAAATGCCGAGAATGAAAGGAGGGAAGGGGGAGAATAAAAGAGAGAAACAAGAAGAAAACCACATTCAGTTAGGACACCTTGAGGGTGAGTAAAACATGGGGAAATTTTGATTCATGGCTGAAGTGCAGCTTTAAAGAAGAGAAAGGGATAGAATGAAATGAAAGAATAAAAAAAGAGAGTAAAGAAGAAAATGCAAGGAGAAAAAAGGAGAGAAAGAAAGGAGACAATGAAAGATGAAAGGAGAGAATAAGAGGAGAGCAAGAGAAAGAAAGAAAATAAAAGAAGAGAATGAAAGAATGAACGAATGAGAGAAAAGGAGAGAAGACAATGAAAAGAGTTCTCACCAGTGTTTTGAAATGAACTAAACGACAGTTTTATAAACAGTATGAGAATAGCGGGACACCGTATTGATTCCCTTCTAAAGATTTTCTAGTAAAAGCAAACAAAACCCTCCTCGCTCATTCGCACCTCAAATAAATGAAAGCGTGTGTGTGTGCATGTGTGTGTGTGCGTGCGTGCGCGCGCGCTCTCTGTTGTTAAGTGCTGGCGTCCTCTTGCTGAAAATAAAGATGGAGAAGTCTAATTTCAGGTTCATATCAGGGATGTATTATTCACTGCACTGATTCTAGAATTAATCACCTCATTACGACACAAAGCACATTTCTACCTGCGGGTACAGTGAGCCAACCAAAGCCAGACTGGCCTCCAGTGCCACTGTCTGAACTTTTGTAGAAAACTCGTCACTGTTATGCACCAAAATGACTCACTGCGTTTTAAGACACTGAAACCAGCTTAATGCTACAAATCCTTTTGTCTCTTCATCAGCATCTCTGTTTGAAACGTTAAACTGAATGTTACTTTAGTCATCTTTTATGACGTCAAACTGACATTTCCTGCAAAACCGTACCTGGCAGCTCAACATAAAGATCCTTATTATAAGCTTACAGCTGTGATACCGGGTAAGATAAGGAGGTAATTTTTCCTTTAATGGCCATTACCGTTTGTTATGCTGGTCTCATTCTAACGTCAGTGATGCTCAGGGAGGACACAGTTGATGCAGCAGTAATATAAGAGTCTCGGTGTTTACCCAGCCATATGCGAAAGCCACAGATTTTACTCTAGTGTATTTTGAGCTGAGAGTAATGGATGCGATGGAAGAAACACAGATGATAAGGAGGTTCTACGAGGAGAAGATAAACAATTTAGAGCATGGAGGAGAAGGAGAGAGAGAAGAAGAGTTATTCGTCATGCCTGTTTCCTCAGGCCATTCAGAGCAGCAGTGGGCGGTGAGACGACGTGGAGAAACCCGAGAGATACAGTTTGGTGTCGTTCTCAGGCGGAAGCATCCGCTGACTGCAGGAGAGACGTCAGACAGAAATTTTACTTGAAACAACACATTTCATGACAAAGGCAGAAAAGGCCATCGGGTTTGATTAAAATTCTTCACTTGTTTTTTTTTATGAAATATGTTGGGCCTGTCTACGAGAGCTAGTATTCTTTCGGTTTGAAAGGAGCAACCACCTAGACAGAAAGACACTAACAATCTGACCTATGTGCAAAAAGTCTCATGACAAATAGACCAGAACTGAAAAAGTCAAACAACTGCATGACGATGTGGGTTGAGATCAGCTGTAAAGAAATGAGTAAGTATGTGTAGACTAGGGGTGTAAAGATACATTCAATTGACGATTCAATACAATTATAAACAAAAAACATAAAAAATAATAAACGTTTATATATCATTTCAATTATTGCTAAATATAAATAAACACATCTAAATATTGCCTTAATAAACATACATTTACGTGTATGTTTTCTTTTTGTTTATAAATACAAAATGAATATTGCACAGTACACAGATATATATTATGTAAACAAAAACTTCTGGATGCGATGAATCATGATTACTCGTTTGACACACTGTAAACCCGGACAAGTTGAGTGTACTTAAACATTTTGAGGTAACCGATTACCTTAAAGTAACTTAAAGTAATGTGTATTTGATATTTGAGTGAAGAGAACTTAAAATGTTCAGCTCATCCAACATATAAAAGGGCATTGCACTAAATTCTGAGTAGACTGAACTTAAAATAATTCATAACATCAACTGCTCTGTCGAACTGTGAAATGTAATAAGTTGACTTGAGGAAATGAGGAAACCGATTACATCAATATTTTTAAGTAAAGTAGTGTTTTAAGTTTTTAAGTTAGTAGAACTCAATAATAATTGTTGTCTGAACTTACTGATCAAATATAATTAAGTACAGCTGACTCAAAATCATTACTTAAGTTAACTTACTATAATAGTGTTCACTTTACTAAAAAAAATTAGCAAGTGATTAAACTACCATTATGGTGATGAGTGTTTGCTTTAGTTGGGCTCTTGACTCTTGGCTTCTGTTAAGTTAACTTCTCTTTCAGTGCTTGTGTGTGTTTGCTCATTGACTAAAAAGAGATCTTTAAAAGGTCAGTTTGGAGTAGATTTCATAATAGGTGTCAACTATTAATAAAGTACAAAAGCTGTTGTAAATAAGAATGAGTTTGATCCTTTTCTTACTGATGAGAACGTTTCAGTTCATAAATGCACAAGGATTGTGTCAAAATAAAGAACGTTTTACTGACACACTTAGACATCGACACTCATCATACAAACCTCAACAATGGTGACAATCATCAAACAAATTCAGATAAACAGATCAACTGCAATGCATGCTGGGAATCAAAAATGGGTTTTGTACTATGATGTTACCCAGCATGAATGTCACCATTGTTGAGATTCATACACTGATTATCCATGTCTAATTTATTTATTAGTTAAAAGGTTTTAAGCATATTTAATTTGTCTCTGAGGATATGACAGTCATAACACTAATCTGTAATATAAATCGGTTTACAAAGTAATAACACAACACACTCTTTATCAGTGATTTATAATGATCACCAATTGAAATCAGCTACCGGATTTCTTTGCTTTTACCCGGTTTTAACACACTGTTTCAGCGGTTAAAGAGAAGCTAAGCAAATGTTCTAGTAGTGAAACACAAGAGTCAAGAGCCCAACTAAAGCAAACACTGATCACAATAAAGGTAGTCTATGAGGCGCCGTATAGGGTTTAAATCAAACTGCGTTTATGAATACATATATAAAAGCGTGCATACACACATATACATTGCTCACACATACATGTATACTATTGGATGTTCAAGCAAACACATATGAAAAACATGTGCGCACTAATGTGAAATCCATACCAATACATCTTATGTTAGTAATGCATGCATGTACACGTTTTCGTGCATACATATAAACTCGATGCGTGCAAACACACCTATACAATACTCGCACATATACAAACTCTGTGTACATACACATCTATGAAACACTCGCACATACATACAAACTCTGTGTACATACACATCTATGAAACACTCACACACAGTACTCGAGTTGAAGGGGGATGAGGGGGGATGGCATCCCCTTTGAATTAAAGATGATCAAAATCATCCCCCTTCTAAAACAGCCATCCCCCTTCCCATCCCCTGTTATTTTATCAATGAATGTGTAAATATTACCAGTGGTAATTTACCATTATTTCAACATTTAGTTTTTGCGAATATTGAATAGGCTAAAATACTGTGGACGAGGGGAACGTGCACATAATGACACGACGATTTGTTTTAAATTGACGTCACATCAGTCAGCGACATAGCAGCGCAGGTGCTGGTGCCGGTGATTTCAGCATCTTGGTCAAGCCCAAGCGACATGGACAGCTTGACCTGAGGCTTTAAGAGGGCAAGAAGTAGCACTGAAGGTAAGTCAAAAGTCAGGAATACTTTTGATATGTCACCAAAGGCGGAATCTCTGGACAGAGGCAATAACAACACAGTTAACGATGTTAGTTAGTTTGGAGCTTTTTTCTTGTTAGCTAACGCCAGCTAGTGATGGGTACGTCGTTCTTGAACGATTTGTTCATTTTGAACGAATCTTTAATGTGACTCGGGAAGAACGAGTCGTCTTGGGGAGTGATTAGTTCAGTTGCGTATGCGCAACATTCTATGGGTCCTGTACTGGAATTAGTAAATTAACTAATTTCTCTGTCCAAAGCTGTCACGTCACGTGACAAAAGAACGAACGACTCAAACCCGAAGACTCGAGAGGTGAACTAATCAATTCTCTTTCCGGCTCTGACTGCATTGGTAAAGCGTACAGGGCTGTCACGTGATGAACGAACGACTCAAACCCAAAGACTCGGGAGGTGAACTAATCAATTCTCTTTCCGGCTCTGACTGCATTGGTTTAGCTTACGAAGCTGTCACGTGATGAAAGAACGACTCAAACCCGAAGACTCGGGAGGTGAACTAATCAATTCTCTTTCCGGCTCTGACTGCATTGGTAAAACATACAAAGCTGTCACGTGATGAACGAACGACTCAAACCCAAAGACTCGGGAGGTGAACTAATCAATTCTCTTTCCGGCTCTGACTGCATTGGTTTAGCTTACGAAGCTGCCACGTGATGAAGGAACGAGTAAAACCTGAGGACTTGTCAGATAAGAGGTGTGGTGAGCTAATCATAGACTAAAGACCCAGGTAAACAATGAATTAATCTTTTCTGTTTCTTATAGCATTATAGTTTTGTATTGTTTGTAATGTGATCAACGTTTGCATAAGTAGTAGATGTGTTAGGAAAGTAACATGTAACATTTTAATTATATTTTGCTAAAATGAACGAAATGAACGATATGACTCGAAAAAAGATTTGTTCATTTTGCTGAACGAGACTCAAAGGTCCGAGTCAGTAAAATGATCCAAACTTCCCATCACTAACGCCAGCTAGCTAGCTAACGTCAGGTTAGACTTTACATTCAAAAGTTAATGTTAGATTTGGTTTCCGTTTCACCTGGAATATCTTACTGCAAGGTTTCCCACAGCACTTTACAGCGTCCGCCTAAACACACGCCTGCCTCCTTAACTAGCCTAAGTAGAAAAAAAAAATTTTTTTATGAGAGTTATCCGCCGTGTTACTCTGTCCTGTCCGATCAGCGGCATCTGGTGGAATGTCATCGCGCTATCATCGGCAAGTGCAAGGAAAGCCATTACTAGCCATTACTTTTCCTTGCATGAAATTAAAGACTAACAAAACTAACACATTTTCTGGGGGAAACCCTGTTATTATGGGCTAGGTGACTGCCCTCTTATTTTATTAAAAAAACCTAACTTGACAGTAGGCTTGACTGTCTGCTCATTCTAACAAAACCGTAATGCCATTGTTTTCTTCATACAGAGGATAACCATAACCAGATTTTGTAAATGGTACATATGTTTAATCCATTTGTTCTTGCACTTCAATTCAAATGGACTTGACTTGAGAGGATTCATGTTCATTTACAATGTTTTGTGAGGTTTTGTTTCAACATTTAATAGATCAATTCCCAATAGATTTATAGGTATCATGAGTATGAAGTTGCACTTGCACCCAGTGGGAAAATTTGTCCTCTGTATTTACCCTAACTATGTAGGAGCAGTGGTAGCCATGCCAGCCTGGGGACCAACTCCAATTCTGATATGCCTTGGTCAAGATCAATGACAGGAGTATCTGATACATAATATATCAATAGCATGCATGTTGTTTTAGAGTAATATAATATAATAATTATCTTTGTGCTTAAACAATAATCAAAAGGGTACACCTTGGTCTTCCACCATATGCACTGTCATCAGCACAAATGATATGTCCCTAAACGTTAAATCCAATCCATAAAAATCTATAAAACACTCGCATATATACTAAATATAATGCACATTTTTAAATAAAATGACACGCTTTAGTTTGCATGCATAGTGATTTCATATGTGGATGTGCGTGAACTTTTCAGTGTAAACGGATGGAACCTGGCGACTACACTGAAAAGTGGTAGTCAAGGACACTGGGTATAACCCCAATATGAAACCTTTAATGCACCCTTAAAGGTTTTTGAGATATAGCAACTCAAATTGGCCCGAGTGCAATGGCCCATTGAACAGTATTGTGATATATGCCAACCTCATGGGTCCATAACTTTAAAATATGTTATAGTAAAATATTCTGTATTTTGCATGGTGATAGGCAATAATAATTGGTCTAATTCTGCAGTGACAATTTCAACACATCGTCAAAGTCAGCTGAGATAAAGCTCCGCCAATGGTCCAATATTTCAATGTCTCATTTATATGTCTTGTCACAAATGCCAACTTCATGGACTTAAAAAAGCTACAGTAGAAATGTCAACATGTCTTTACATGGGCGTGTAATTAGCCAAGAGCACTATATGTAATCAATAACTAATACATTGAATGGTACTTTGAAATGTTGTTCTGTCGTTATATCATTGTACAATTACAATAACTATGCATCAGAACCAGAATGAGCTTTATTTACCAACAAACACAGACACAGGAAATAGAAAGAAAAAGATTAAAACATGAATGCATAGCATAATACATAAGATGTAAGAGGACAGGTTAATTACAGATATGCATAGTTAGTACTGCATATTAAAACGGTTCATACTGTGCATTTTACAAACATAAACATAATTTGAACAATTCTGCCGAAGTGATATTGAGAAAGGAGGGCATGATATGAGGGTTCTTCATGAAGTCCACTATCATCTCAAGGGGCATTCAGCTCAGGCTTGTTATGCCAGGCAGCCAGCAGAAGCACAAGCACGCACGCACACACACACGCACAGCGTTATTAATATTTAGATACTGTTGATTATTCTTTTCTACACACAACAGCAAAAACTCATGCGTCGAAGGCCGGAACAAAGTGCGCAATTCAGCTTCTGTTTCTGATTGCCGCTGACAAATGGAACCCTAGCTGAGCACAATGCGACACTTTTGATTCCACAGAATCAGCAATTGATGGCGAAGCAAGAACATTTCGCAAAATGCTAATCGCTTCGGTTGTAGCACGATCCCTGTCCATTGCCATTGCCAACCTCGTTGAGTCGCCAAGTTACTTCCGTTTACACTGAAAAGTTCATGCATGCAAACTAAAGCGTGTCATTTTATTTAAAAGTGTGCATTATATTTAGTATATGTGCGAGTGTTTTATAGATGTGTATGTACGCAGAGTTTGTATGTATGTGAGAGTGTTTCATAGATGTGTATGTACACAGAGTTTGTATGTATGTGCGAGTATTGTATAGGTGTGTTTGCACGCATCGAGTTTATATGTATGCGCGAAAAAGTGTAGCCTACATGCATGCATTACTAACATAAGATGTATTGGTATGGATTTCACATTAGTGCGCACATGTTTTTCATATGTGTTTGCTTGAACATCCAATAGTATACATGTATGTGTGAGCAATGTATATGTGTGTATGCACGCTTTTATATATGTATTCATATATTCAGCGCAGTTTGATTTAAAACATATATGGCGCCTGATAGTAGTCTGGTTAAATTTTAACCTTTTTAAAAAATGTATTCAATGGTTGCTTGCTATCTGGGACACTTTAAAGTTTTAAGTAAACGGGACTATTTCAGTTCTGAGTACAGTTAACTCATTTTTAATGAGTAGTACTGTTCGGGATTACAGTGCAGCCATATTTTATAATTATTAAAAGTAATGAATAAAAATGGCAAATTGATCAAAAACACAAAAATAAAACATAAAAAGGAATTAAGAAAAGTTAATAATAAAACATCCTAAATGAAACATTATAACCTATATGTTGACACAGGTCACTATCCATCAAATCGTAAATACATTGCATTGCCTGAAATACACGTATTTTTATTGCGAATTTGTGATATATTGGGCATATCATTATCCTCCCCCCATGACCAGCGTTTCTACCGCTTTTAAAAGAAATACAAAAAATATTTAAATACTAAAATGTACTACTAAAAATACTAAAAATATACAGTATATGTATAAATATTAAAACTGATAAGATAGGAGACAGCTCCTATTCTCTTTCTATGTTGGGATATCAAAACACATCGCGTCCACCTGTTTTAATCTTACCAGCACTGTCAATCTCTTTTAGTATGCGGACTGCTTCCCAGCCTTCCGGATGTTGCACACAGTCGACACGCTTTTATAGCAGAGATAAAAATAAGTAATGCTACACACGCACACCGTTCTGGATGAAACTGTATCCGCTGAGCTGAATGACTAAATCAAACCTCACAGTTTAATGTCCCATATGTGCAAGGCCACTGAAACGTTATAAATGAATGTGTCAAACTGCATGTGTGTGTGTGTGACTATAGAGAATGTGAAGCTGACGTCACGCCCTATGTTGCATGTTGCGGTGGCGCCGCCATCTTGGGAGGATAATACTCCACTGCTATTATTGTTTTGTTATGTACCGTTACTTGTTTTGTTTGATATATGGAGAAATCGAAAGTGAAATTACCATGGGCTTTTCCTGAACGACTCTGCGTAATGCTATTGCAGTTTTTAACACGCCATGACCGACCTACCATAGTTATATTTCCTCATCAAACAAGAAAAACAAAACACTGCATTGAACGCACTAGCAGCCATCCACCCAAGATGGCGCAACATCCTCAATTGGCGGACCGCGGGCCGGATCCGGACCTTTATGGCAAGCCGATGGTGTCACAATTACGCCATAGATTAAACACGTTTTATATCCGAACTCAAATACTGTTTAAAACGCCGTCAAAAACGTCAATAATTAAGTCAATATTGAAGATATTGTTGTTATATTTTCACAGAATATTCTGTTTGATGGTTTTATGTAGAAAACAGTAAAAAGTCTTTTGCTGGGTTTTCACAAGCAGGGTCACATTTTGTAATGAACAACGTTCTAATTGGGAAATTATTTAAAGATAGAAGTAGTTCTGGTGTGAATGGCATGGAAAAGCTAATTAAGTAAGTAAATTGGTTTTCTGTTTATGATGAGAGCATTTTAATTTTTACATTACATTTGCAGTCGTTTTTTATTTACAAATATTAATTATCAGACTTCTATTAAGAGGGCATTCTAGCCACTGAGCCTACAATACATACAAAACATACATACATACATATATACTGTGGATATCAAAATATAAAATAAATGGCCTGATAATAGATCATATCATATATGCTCTCATATATATCCAACTGGGGTAAATTAATTAAATATTTTTTGATTTTCAAAAAACATATTGCGCGATCCTCCATTTGGAAGAAAACAAACATAAGGACCGGACCTCTTGGAACTTTAATTGAGTACCCTGCTATACAGCATATACTAGTTCAGAAGACTTTCTGTTCTAAACATGCTTTAGGACAGAGCAGAGATAACAGATGATGAATGGAGCTCTCTCTCTCTCTCTCTCTCTCTCCCAACCTGTTCACTCGTTCATAAAGCACTGATCAATTCTCACAATCCTGTGAAATTTCAGCTAGAGGCGTTCAGAGGGACACAAGGTACCATCCACATGATTTCATAAGTTTAAAAGACCAACTCGTATATCGGGGTACTTTTTATCTGCTATGTTGCGAATAATCTTTTCTGTCCTCTGTAATGTGTTAAGCGTCATAATTCAGGTCAGCTATAGATGTAAATAAATGTAGTTCACTCTCACTCTCTGCTCATTCTCATGTCGCTTGAAACACGTTTTGATTGATTTACTATAATGTTATTTTGACAATTTTTCTATTCCATTCCACTGTATTTCTATAGCGCCTTTCACAATTTTGCATTGTTGCTTTAAACATTTCAGAAACATAAGAACATTTTTAGCATTAGAAACATAAGAAAAAACTGTATAGAATAAGAAAAAATTCTCATTTTTAACATTTTAAATAAATAAAATACATTAATATAAATGGTATTTTCGCAAATCGGACCAGAATCTGTCCAATTCCCTAATCGGATCACTACTGTATATTCGTAGTATATATGAATAAAACTATGTGTCTTGATATCAGAAAATCTGGCATATCCACACACGCCAAGCATCAAAAAAATGTCTCTATATATATTTATTATAGTGATGCACGATATTGGATTTTTGCCGATATCCGATATGCCAATAATTAATTTATAAGACATTATCTGCCGATAATATCGTGCATCCCTAATTTATTATACAATATGAAATACTTCTCCAGAAAAACCTGTAGTGATGCACATCTGTATGTGGAATATTCTTCATATAAAGACAAATAAAGTATAAAGAACACAACCACAATGTATAGGTACGGTGTGTTTAACAGGATCTCCTTCTGTATGAGGCTGAGATCAATGAAGGTTACCCAACATTTATGGCTTGTAATCTTTACCAAACGTGTACTACAAAGTTGATTTGGGACCCCATCATACAGTA
The DNA here is from genome assembly GCF_024868665.1 of Triplophysa rosa. NCBI lineage: Eukaryota > Metazoa > Chordata > Actinopteri > Cypriniformes > Nemacheilidae > Triplophysa > Triplophysa rosa. The sequence continues at coordinate 26,164,479 of NC_079894.1, read as the reverse complement.
TGTGTTTGCAGCGACACAGGAGCAAAAAATGACATAATTTATATTTTCAGGTGAACTATCTCTTTAAATCTGAAGTATCTACCAAAATGAGTGCAGCACCCAGTGTAGAGAAACAGGTCGTTCGTCCCTGACCCCTACAGGTCTTTTCTCTCCCTCCCCCTCGATGATGTCTCTCCACCCATCCAACCACCCCTCCTCATCATTTCATTACAGCGTCTCAAGGACAGAATCACATCACACGCACACATCTACTGTATGTCAACTTCACAAGGACCCTGGCAGGACACTAATCTGCTGCCTCATCAATTCTAGCAGAAAGACGTCGTAATATTGTGCATGCACACATAAATTAAATACACAACCTCTGAAACGCACTAACAGGGCGACCCCACTCTTTCAAAGCGACCAATCGGGGGGCTCCATTCTCTACACAAAGCTTTCTGCATGGTAACAGAAGTGAAAAACCATTGGTCGAGCTCACGGCATGGAAACGCTGATAGACACGCCAGGTCTAATCTACTGTTACGAACACCAAGAGCAGAAATATGACAGCAGCAACCAAGTCAGCACTGCGGTATGTAGTACACTAGCCGATGCTCACTAAAAGAGCTCGCGGAGTAAACAAACACAGAGTCAGAAAAACAAACACATATCTGTGGCATTAGCAGTGATTATCCAATCAAAACAACACACGACACAACCCGAGACAAACAAACCAAACAGCTGTATAAACATTAGAAGCACGCAGATGGAACATTAACCGCTTTAATGAATGTAAAGCGATGCAGGAGTGTACAAAAGTACATCAGAATCGCCTTATGCAAATAATCTAGTGCAGGCGCTAGCCAATTGCGTTCATTTAAGACCGAAGAACAATTTGATTGGCTGTTGTCACTATGACGATCGCGTCGGCCACGCTTCAGACACGCCCTCCGTCAAGCGTTGACGTTGACGCCCCGTGTGAATCCAGCGTTAACCCGCTGGAGTCGACTGGTTTACTTTAATGATGATGTATGTGCTTTTTAAAGCTTCAACATTTTGGGAACTATACAGCCGCAAGAAACAAATTACCCCAAAGTTATTTTCGGTTTTCCTGAATTTACTATTTCTAGAATTTTCATATTTCAAAATTACGTAAAATAAAGTAAAATTATTATTCTGGTTTCATTCTTTGAACTGGTGACAACATTTCTCCCAAATTCCAAGTAAAAATTTTGTATATACTGTACATAATTATCTGCAAAAAAAATACAAACTGGTCAAAATAAAAAATATGTTTGCAAATCTTGAATATCACTGCTGTCCTTTCTGAAACCTTGTATCTCCATATTTCATCATTTTTTTGTTGTTGCCATGAATCATTATTATTAGTCATCATTTATGTTTGTCACTGTGTTTTTCAAAAGTATATTAAAAGTATTAAAAAGTGCTTTTCAACTTTGACAACACAGTATTTAATCATTTAAAAAGTACTGTGTTTTTTCCATTTCCTTGGCCTTTCAAGGTTTCGGAAGGACAGCGACGATATCATATTCATGTTTAAACAACACAATATTCATGTTTAATCTGTACTGATAAGTTTAAAAATCTACATATGATACAATTAGCCTGACTTTACGGACATAAAGTGATGGATTTTTTTTCAAAATCTTACTTTGTATTCAGCTGAAGAAAAGAAGTCATATACATCTGGGATGGCCTTAAAGTGAGTAAATTACTGTACCGTACTTTCATTTTTCTTCAAACGTTTATTCCAGGTTATGTGGCTGCTGTCACACTAACACCATGTACAATACCTTGAACATCACTTTGGCTAAAAGCATGTACCAAATGCGAATGTAACTAGACTCCAAACTCATGGCCATGGAAAACAGTGATTTACAGAAAGGTAATGTAGATCAAGTCAGCTGAGATCCTCGGCCAGACAACAATCGAAAGTAACCTGGTTCAGATATTTTAGCTGGATATAAAATGAATTGTAAGATTGGATAGAACATATTCATGTTTGGTAAGTGATTTAGCGCAGGTCTCAGTGCAGTGAATGTAACGAAAAGTCAAAGTTATTATGTGAGGCGATCGATCGCCTTATCTCATTACACACTCCAACGTTTGTACATTCCCTTCACCAGCCAAGTACACGCTGAACTTTTAGTGTACAGTAGAAGTGCAGAAAAATATTTGGATAGTAATATTTACTGTACAGCAACAACCCTCAAGAAAATGAACCATGGTTTTACAGTTAATCCATGGTATTTGTAATAAATCCGTGGTTATGCAAATGGTAATCAACCTGGGTACTTTTTGTATGGCAAAGCGTTTCTTTCTCATGTGGTCACACACAAACAGACATTTATTTTACCTTCTCCTGATATTGACGTCGCGATGAGTCCAGGGATTGGATGAGGGCCGTAGCGTGTCCGATGAAGACGGCGTAGCAGGTTGCCCCGACAATCATACTGAGCATCGTCAACCAGATATCAGAGAGGCTCTCCGGAGCCTGTCGACCGTAACCTATACACAACATGTGACTCATGGCTTTGAAAACGGCGAACGAATACAACTCAGTCCACGTGTCATTCTGCAGAGAGAGAGAAAAAACACAACATCAACAGTTATGTCATTGACTCTGCCATCTAAACTTTTGCAAAGGAAAAACTCTAGTATAGAAATAAAGTTGAATCTGCAGTGTGGCCTCGGTCAGACGTCTCCTGAATGACAGAGAATATTTGAGAAACATTTAAGTCATTAAACGTGCCCTTTTTAAAATGCATTTCCAGAATGACTCGCACTGACATCCGGATAATTCCCAAAGCGAGATTAATTACAGTTTCTGTCCGGCTCAAACTACTAAACTGAAGACGGAAAACAGAATCAACAGCACCCTGCAGAGAATTCATAAATCTTATTCCTGGTTAGACATTATAGTTCTACAGCTTATAGTACACATTTAGATCTAAATTTGGACCTCATACTTCTTTTTAAATGGCAGTATGTGCCCTTTACAAAGTATGAAAATTCCATTCCCACAATGCAATGTGGCAAAAATAACCTGAATAAAACAAATCAACTACAATTTTATGCTGGATTCTTTATTTGACTGGACACCTAGCACTGCTTGAATTCAAGTGTACAATATTCAGATATCGCATATGATTTAAATAAAACATGTCATGTGACAACATTGATTAAAAAAAATGTTTTTTTATTGTGCATTCCAAGTATCAAGCAAACTGCACTTGGGTTGTTTTGATTACAGTAAGTAATAATAAATAGATAAAAATACAGCAAACTAACACAATAAGATGGATGGATGGATGGATGGATGGATGGATGGATGGATGGATGGAAACAAAAACAATCTACACTGGGTACAAACAAAATGCACAGGATACAGACACAGTATACGTTGTTGAGGTAACAAAAAAGGCTGTATCTACAAAAGTGTGCGTGTGATGTATTAAAGTTTTTATTCACAGGTGTAATGTGAATGAGGTGTGGTCCACTGACTAGTCCACTAAAAGGTCAATAATGCCTTTGCTTTTTAGGTATTATACAGCTTTATTGCTGAAGGAACAAAAATTGCACCGGGGTGGGATCATTCTGCAGCTGAAATTACTCCTCAATTAAAGGGGTCATATGACAGGGCTAAAACGAATATTATCGTTTGTTTTAGATGTAATGCAATGTGTATACACGATTTAAGGTTCAAAAACGTTGTATTTTCCACATACCGTGCATGTTTGTATCTCCTCTTTGCCCCGCCTCTCTGAAACGCGCAGATTTTTAAGAAAGCTCATCGCTCTGAAAAGCGAGGTGTGCTATGATTGGCCAGTTAACCAGTGCGTAGTGATTGGTCGAATACTGCAAGCGTGTGACGGAAATGGAACGCCTCTTCCCATATTTGGAACATCAGGTTCCAAAGTAATTGTGCTGACAGGTACGCCCAACTTACTTGCGTATACATTTGGGCGGTCTTAAGCCCATTGCACATCGAGTCTGAAATTTGCGTCCGAAATTTGCGCACGTTAAAAAATAAATACGACCTCACATTGTGTCAATCACATTTACACACTGCCTCTGATATTTTCGTCCGTCATAAAAAAATTCGGACCGGGTTCGATTTTCTGCATTTTTTGCATCCGTCAAGCATTTTGAGTGACCTTTTTTAACAATTCAGAGACACCGTACAAACGAGAGCCAAATACGAAAAAACGCATACAGAAATTTCGGACTGTATGTGCAAAGACCTTTAGTCAAATCATACCACGAACTGACGTAGATTTGTGGGGGTGTGGTTACACGAGGTGTTTCAGGCAGGTCTGGGTGAGCATTCGCTTTTAGATAGAATGCATCTTTTGTTCCCACACGTGTTTAATACATGCATGGGTAACTTATAACACACCAAAGACACAGAAAAACACGTAGTGGCGCCATATGACCCCTTTAAACAAGCATATTATGAAGAGGGTGAGAGGTGCTGTCCATGATGTTCGAAAGTTTGGACATCTTGTTTCAGCAACCACCTCCAGCAGTCTCCGCAAAAACTAGAGTCGACTTTGGCTCTTTTTGTAAATTCCATCCATGCTTTTCGACCATTTCAGTTTATTGTCAATGTGGACCCCCAGGTATTTGTAGGAGTACATGATCTCCACGTCGCAGTAACTAATACAGACAGGGATGGGTTGTGTTATATTTCTCCTGAAGTCAATTACCATTTCCTTTGTTTTTGATACATTTAGTTGTGGGTGGTTAGCTTCACACCACTCCACAAAGCTGTTGATCAGATTCCATCTCCTGTCCCATCTCAATACACCCAACAACAGCAGAGTCATCAGAAAACTTCTGCAGGTGACATGACTTCAGAAGTGGAAATCAGAAGTGTAGAGGGTAAAACGAAATGGAGACAGATCAGTTCCTTGTGGAGCAACTCAACTCAACTCAACTTTATTTATATAGCGCTTTTACAATTTTCATTGTTACAAAGCAGCTGTACATGAGACATATTGACTACAAGCAAAATAATTAAAGTTGTACCTGCAAAAACAAGAAAAGGTTGAAAACACAGAAGACAGACATACCCACATACAAAACACTCCACACACACAATATGCACATGTACTAACACACATAGACATAGAGACACACACAC
>NC_079894.1:26121144-26157876 GCF_024868665.1 Triplophysa rosa | reverse complement strand
GCATAACAGTGAAAGCTAACTCCGTGTCGCTTTATTATATCTCCTAGAGGTAGCATGTATAATGCGAAGAGCAGAGGCCCTAAGACTGAGCCCTGTGGTACACCGTACTGGACTTGCGATTTGCGTGACACCTCATTGTTTATTGCTACAAATTGAAAACGGTCGGATAAATAAGATTTAAACCATTTCAAAGCTATTCCCTTAATGCCGACATAATTTTCGAGTCTATGTAGGAGTGTGCTGTGGTCAATGGTATCGAATGCAGCACTAAGGTCTAGCAGCACCAATAACGAGATACAACCTCGGTCAGACGCCAATAGCAGATCATTTGTAACTCTGATCAAAGCAGTCTCTGTACTGTGACATGCTCTAAATCCAGACTGGAATTCTTCATTGATGTCATTCCTTTGGAGGAAGGAGCATAATTGAGTTGAAACTACTTTTTCCAGAACTTTAGATATGAAAGGTAGATTCGATATAGGCCTGTAGTTCCTTAGTTCTCTAGGGTCGAGTTGGGGTTTTTTGACAAGGGGCCTTATAACAGCCACCTTATATGCTTTAGGCACATGTCCTAATGTCAGAGATGAGTTAATAATACCAAGAAGAGGATCTATAATTTCTGGGAGCATCTCTTTCAGTAGATTTGTAGGTATAGGGTCTAGTATGCATGTTGTTGATTTAGATGATCTAATAATTTTAGACAGCTCATCTTGATCTACGGTATAAAATAATTGCATTTTCTCCTTAAGGGCGCTGTAGTTAGTTTGTTCAGCGGGTTTCACTTCTGATTGCATTGTTATAATTTTTTCTCTAATATCTTGGATTTTATATGTGAAGTAGTTCATAAATTCATCACTGCTATGCTGATATACAGGATCAGAAGTCACTGACGATTTATTTTTTGTTAATTTAGCCACCGTGTTAAATAAAAACCTAGGTTGTGCTGGTTTTCTTCTATTAGTGATGAAAAGTAGGCGGATCTAGAAGTTATTAGGGCTTTCCTGTATTTTCGAATACTATCCTTCCATGCTGTACGAAATACCTCTAATTTAGTTTTCTTAAAGTTGCGCTCCATTTTTCGGGCCGCTTTCTTTAGAGCCTGAGTGTGTTCATTATACCACGGTGTGGGGCTGCCATTTTTAATCTTCTTTAAACGTAGTGGAGCAACTTTGTCTAGCGTTACCGAGAAGGTGGAATTAAAATTTTCAGTGGTAATGTCAAGATCTTCAACGTTATTTCTCATGATTTGAGACAATTCGGGCAGATTATCGAGAAACGCATCTTTGGTAGTTGAAGTTATTGTTCTACCATATTTGTAACAATGAGTTTTATTTGAGCCGTAGGCCAGTGAAGCAAACATAATACCAGAGTAATGATCCGAAATGTCTTCACTCTGCTGAAGGATTTTAACGTCGTCCACATTTATACCGTAAGACAGTATTAAATCTAAAGTATGATTACGAAGGTGAGTGGGTCCTGACACATGTTGACTAATGCCCATGGAGTTAAGAGTGTCTTTGAAAGCCATTCCTAAGGCATCTGTAACGTTATCTACGTGGATGTTAAAGTCACCAACGACAAGGAGTCTATCTGCGGCCAGTACTAGTTCTGATAAGAACCCACCAAATTCTTTAATAAAATCTGTGTGGTGCCCTGGAGGCCTATATACAATAGCTAGAATCAATTTAAAAAGTGTTTTATCTTTAGTATTAGGTGTTGAAACATGAAGAACCATGACTTCAAAAGAATTATATTTAGAGTTCGACTTCTGGGAAATGCTAAGAGAGTTATTGTAAAGTGCTGCGACACCTCCCCCTCTGCCTTTTAGACGAGGCTCGTGTTTATAATAATAATCTTGGGGGACAGATTCATTTAAAGCAATATAATCATCTGGTTTTAGCCATGTTTCTGTCAAACAGAGCATGTCTATTTTATGATCTGTTATCATATCGTTAACAAAAAGTGCTTTATTAGAGAGAGATCTAATATTTAGCAATCCGAGTCGTAACAGTTGATTATCTGTATTTTGTTCATGTTTAGTTTGTTTAACGTTTATTAAATTACTTTCAAGAGGTTTACGCATTATTTTATGTTTGCTAATCCGGGGGACAGACACAGTCTCTATTTTGTGATGTTTGGGAGAACGGATTACTACATGTTGTACATTTTGTGTATTCTGCGACGTGAGACGGCAAGCAGACAGTTGGTTAAGCCATACTGTCTGCTCCCTGACCTGGGCCCCAGCGAGTCAAGTTTTAGCATTAGCATTAAGACTTTTTGCCATATTTCTAGACAGGATGGAAGTCCCAGCCCAGGAGGGATGGAGACCATCTCGTTTCAACAGGTCAGGTCTGCCCTCAAAACTCTTCCAGTTATTTATAAAAACTATATCATTCTGCAGGCACCACTCAGACAACCAGCCATTTAGTGATGATAATCTGCTATAAATCTCATCACCACGATAAGCAGTGAGGGAGCACCTGCTAATCACCTGTCGGGACACAAAGTTTCGCAGTCTCAGAAACTGAGGTCTACCTGTAAGGTAATCAGTGACCCATGAGATCATTGAGGCATCAACCTGCATTACATCTAGTTTCCTTCCCAGTATTGTTGGTTGTATGGTGTTAAAAGCACTGGAGCAGTCAAAGAAAATGACTCTCACAGTACCGCCAGTCCTGTCAAGATGTGGGTACATTCTCTGCAGCATGTATATGACCTGGGGGCAGTAAGCAAACTGTAGAGGGTCCAGTGATGAGCTGACCAGTGGTCTCAGGTGTGCCAAGACTATCCTTTCCATAGTCTTCTTCATTATGTGTGATGTCTGTGCAACCGGTCTATAATCATTAAGTTCCTTAGGACACCCCTTCTTTGGTACTGGAACCAGACAAGATGTTTTCCAGAGCAGTGGTACTTTCTCTAGCCGATGGCTCAAGTTAAAAAGACGCTGAAATACAGCCTGCAGCCTTGTTCTGGTGGAGCCTCCTCAGCTCACTCTTAACTTGTTCCTCCGTGATAGTCAGTCCAATACAGGGAATTTTGGGATTTGTGGAGGTTTTTGCGGACGTCGGAAGATTACTATGGGAGGATGGTAGATGGAGTGTTGTATCAGAGTTAGGGGTGCTCATATTGACCGTTTAACCGTTAACCGATCGTTAAAATATCAGTTAAACGATTTAAAAGGTATGTTTATTTTAAGTAGGGCTGTCAAACGATTAATCGCGATTAATCGCATCCAGAATAAAAGTTTGTGTTTACATAATATATATCTGTGTACTGTGCATAATAATTTTGTAGTTATTAACACATACACATACATGCATATATTTAATGAAAATCTAAAAATTAATAAACATTTACATATAATTTCAATTATTAGTAAATATAAATAAATACATGTAAATATTTCCTAAATATGTATTCATGTGTATGTGTTTGTATTTATAAATACAAAATGAATATGCACAGTACATAGACATATATTATGTAAACACAAACTTTTATTCTGGATGCTAACGCTGATGCGATAATAATCGTTTGACAGCCCTAATTTTAAGTTTAATAATATTAATATTTTTTTATAAAATAAAAACAATTTAATAATACGTTTTTAATTGACTATTAAATCGTACATGTTTTTAGTTTTCTGTATGGTGAAAGAAAAACATGCTAAGCACTAACTCACGGAGCATGCAGACGTGTGCGACTAGGTGTAAATGCCCTCCGAAATATTTTCGAGACAGATTAAAATCCGATCAAGCAAGTCACTTGATGAAACTGGACACATGTAATTCATCTGATTGTTGAGGCCACATTTGTCAGGGCTTTACTCCTCCAAACGGAGTGCCACTGGCAGCCTTGCTCAAGCTCAAGTTCTTTGTGTTAAATGTAGACACGGGACAGCCGCGCTCACAATTGTCACGAATCTGTTCTGTTTCCCAGTTATTTTGGACTCTTATGTTATTTCCTGTTGTGTGCCATGTTTGTAGTCCTTTGTAGTTTTTCTTGTTAATTAGTTTCCCCAGGTGTTTCTTGTTTCCTTTGTTACCCCAGTGTATTTAAACCCAAGTGTTTCCTTTGTTTGGTTGTTGGTGCTTTATCCAGTCTGTGTTTCATGCTTTGTTTTATGCTTCGTTCAGTCTGTGGATTACCTTGGTTTATCTTTGTCATTTATTATTTAATTAAATGTTGCACGTGGATCCGCTTCTTGCCTGGATTATTATTGTAACAACAATGCGCTGTGACATTCTCTGTCTTCCCGGCGTGTCTACGGCTCAGCAAAGCTAATAGCGGAGCTACTGCAAGGGAATTTCGGTGCTAGCCATCAATTTATCCTTTTCATAAACTTATCTCATGGTTGCTTAGCATCGGCTGCCCGTACGCTTTGGAGAAGAAAACGGCGTGACCGGTGGTTTCCCTGCCTTCTTTTAGACATGACGTAAAAATACGAATGTGAAATATGAATAAGTAAAAAATAATGTTTGTATTTTGGATGATATAGCAGATCCAGAGGATTTATATATGTTTAGCGAAGACTGGCTGGTGGAAAGCAAATGTGACGCGCTTCCCGAGGCGTTATCTCTACATTCCCGGGACATCCGTGCCATCTGAAAGGGTGTTTTCTGCCACGAGTCTAATTGTCAACAAGCTCCAGACTGTCACCACAACACGTAAACATGTTACTTTATTAAATAAAAACTCCAAGCTTTGGATTGAGGTAGGCCTGCTATTTTTATTTGATGAAAACTTTCTGACGGATATAAACTTTGCCGGTTCTTCTGTGTTTTCGTTTTGTCATCATTTGTTAATTAATTCAGTTTTTTTCTTGCCTGTTTATTTTATGCTTTGGATTTATATTATTTGAGTTTTTCTCCATTGTCCAAAACGCCGCAGGTTCGTGAAAATGTGATAATATGTGAATGCAGGTGTTGTTGTTGATGTATTCGTTATGCTGCTGTTTGCATGTTAAAATAAATCTGAAAAAAAATGTTTGTATATTTAACGTGTCACAGATCCTCGTCAACTGTAGCTGTGTTCTCATTTCGAAGTCTGCGTCCTCCGGATGTCGCATGCGAAGGCGTATGCGGCGGACAAACGCGACCTCCGGAGGACACAGCCTTCGAAATGAGACGCAGCATGTATTTTTTTAAATTCCAATTTATTATTAGAATCTTATCGATTAATGTTCGGATAACGAGTGTCGGTTCTCGGTTAGGGAAATTAACCGAAATGAGCATCCCTAATCAGAGTCTAAGTCAAACCTATTAAAAACGGGTTTAACCTGTCAGCCATTTCTGGTTCGCTGTCTATAACTCCTGATGGTTGATTTAGGCCAGTAATCTTCCTCATGTCGCTCCAGATCTCATTCACCTTGTTTCTCTGCGGTTTCATAAAAACTCGATAAGAATCCAAAAACATGATTTTTGAACATCTGTTTTTCCAAATAAACTCTTCATATATACTGAACAGCATGCATTCGGCATTGCTGGTCTCACATTGCAAAACCTGAATGACTTTGGGTTGAAAAATAAAAAAACTGAATATTAACGAGGAAGAAAGGATGAAAAGAGCGAGTGATGTCAGAGAGCAGGCCGCTGTTAAAACATTGGAGTGAACAGATATGAATTATAGATGAGTCGAAAGCACTTCGTCTTGAAAACAGAAGTAGAGTGACCGTACTGGAGCTCACACAGACACGCGCACACACATTCTATAGCAGCCCAGAACATCAATGACTTTCACTACAATCCATGTTTAATTCAGTGGGTGATGTGCATGACTGTGCATTGTTCTACAACTTTTTTTGTTTTAATTTTTATCAGTCTGAAAAGAGGGGAAAAGAAATACTTAAAGCAGTGGTTCTCAAACGGGGGGGCCCAAGATGGATCCAGGGGGGCCGCAGATTTTGTGGCATTATATGAAATATCGAAATTCATCATAGATTTCATGCAATCAAACATCAGAAAAATAAGACCACCAACCAAAAGAATTGATGTTCCAGCATTGCATAGCTGGATGTGTTTTTGGTTTAATTAAAATTCTAAGATCATTAAGTCTTTATTTGGGGGGGCCACAAAGCGATGCACTCGAAACAAAGGGGGCCTTACTATGAAAAAGTTTGAGAACCACTGACTTAAAGGAAAGAAGAAGAAAAAAAGAGAAAGGTGAAAACTTTATGGCCCAGATGTTGCTCTTTCATAAAGCTCAGGAGATTTGATGGAGTTCTCATTTTGGTATTAACATACAGTCTCAGATGTTTTTCCTAAAACTGCATAGGAAACATAAAAGTAGAAACAAATTGAAACCATGAAGCGTATGGAGGTGTAAAATTAATGTAGATTGAAGAGGTGAAAAAAATCTGGATTTGAGTACATTTGATGAGAAATGTTTGAGTTATTGATTTTGATGGCACACTTGACAAATCTGAGCAATGGTTTGACAAATTTTGACATCTCTTCTGAAACTCTAATGACAGAGACATCAGATTTCTGACTCTTTTTCTCATGAGAAATATCTGAGACACAGACGAGACTAGAGCAAAAAAATTGCTCTCTTTTTAATTTCATTGAGGTCTAGGCAGGGCCGGATTATCCAATGGGCATTATGGGCACAGGCCCAGGGGCCCATGCACGCTTGGGGCCCAGGCAAGGGAAAAAATGGGAAGATGTCGCCAGTGCTGTCCCGCGAGCGCGAGGTCTCTCTTTCCCGGCAGAAGAAGCAGCACCGTACGACAGGTAACTCGTGAATAAAATGAGTACAAAACAGCGTTTCCAACAACCTGTCACTGTTATCGACTGTTTGTATATATAAATATGAACAAAGTTCGTCGGTCAATATGCACATGCTTACCATGAGGCTGTGTGAAAGAACATATAGTCGAAATCACCGCTTTTTATTGTGAGTTGTTAGATGATGTCGCGTCATGAACTGACAACAGAAAATATGTCAATGAGAACGGTTTTATTGTTGTAAATATAATTAATTGATATACCCTCGCGGCTGTCTTAAATCTTAAAAGGTTAGAGGTTTTTTTTACATTTATTTGGTGGTGTTTCCTTGCCAATTGTGAATTATTTTATATTGATATAATGTTGATCAGTAACTGCCTTACTTTACCAATATTTAGCCATCATTATTAGATAATCCACAGTGCTTTTACATACATTGCAAAATGTTTACATACACACAAATATGATGATGTCATTATATACAGTATAAAAGAAGTATACTTATAATACTCATTAATGTCGTTTACTGTAACACATTACAGGCTTACATAATAACGTGAGTCCCGAGGTGCTTGTTACACAACCCTTACGAAAATTAGCCATGGTTTTTTGGTGGTACAAGTGTAGTAACCATGGTTTTTTGGTGGTACAAGTGTAGTAACCATGGTTTTTTGGTGGTACAAGTAACCATGGTTTTTTGGTGCATTGATTACTCAGGGCAAAACCATGGTTTTACTACAGTAACCATGTTTTTTTGGTTTTAACTTTAGTAAAACCATGGTTTTTCAATTTTAACTGTAGTAAAACCATGGTAAATTTGGAAATAAAGTTTAACAAATGGACAAATTACTCTTGTAGTATAATCATTAAGACACTTGTGCCCAGGGGCCTCTGAGTTCTTAATCCGGGCCTGGGTCTAGGAGAAATGATTGAGATATTAAAGAGAGTAAAAAAGAAATCGAGAGTGAGTGAGAAAGTGAATGAATAATGTGCTCACTGTTAGTCTCTCTCTCTCTCTCTCTCTCTCTCTCTCTCTCTCTCATTTGTGCTCTGGTGTGCTGTGATAGGGCAGGAGACAGTATGGTAAGACATTCATTTACCGTCCAGAATTCTGTGCCCAGCAGCTGATAGGCGTGTGAATTTCACACTTTTCAAATTCAGTACAGATGAGAGCTCTCGCCTATTCCAACTTTGTTCACAAAATCTTATCTAAACGGACAGCACTTCTCGTGTCATCTATAACGTGACTGCACATACTTCTCCCCACCCCAAGCCAACAGATGGCCTCTAAAGTACTTTTTTAATCTCAGCCAAGACAATCGAACATCTTTTCACCGATCCATTCATCTCCATTTTTGACCGAAAGGGGACACGTTGGGTTTATTCATCTAATACGAATGCAGTCGGCCAGAAAAGCTTCCTGGAATTGTGATACTGTAGGACTCTTCAGAGGGAATATATTTAGACGGGGAGCAAATTACATAGGAAAGCAGAATTCATCGGGGTTACATTTCAGATATGAGTCAGTATTGCCCCTCTTGACCTTTGACTTGATGAGATACAGCCACATCAGAGATCACACACTTTATATTTGGCAGAAATAAACCTCCCTGACCCCTCGATGAGAAATGTGTGAGTTCAAATTGAGATCACTGACTTTTGCTTGCAGGTTGGACAGTATGTTTGCAAATATGAGCACAGATCAAGAGATTTTATTTAGAAAGAAACAATTATGACATTACTTGCATTGTTTTTCAGAGATTTTCAATTTCACCTGCATTTAATCTCATTAGAGATATGAAAGAGATCTTATTTGTCACATTTTATTTCAACAAGCTATTTGAAAGGTCATATTTTGTTAAATAAATCTATAAATAATATATTAATATGAAATAACTTAAACTTTCTGTTTCATTCAATCCATTCTATTAAGCAGCGGGGAAAAATAGACCATCTCAGAGACCGTTTTTCTAATTTTAAAATGTATTATTAATAGGTGTGTGTTTAGGTACAGTGTCTCACGAACGGGGTGAGCAAGGACAGAGGACCCAGGCGCGGACAACGGGTAAGGGGTTAACAAGAGACTTTAATAATAATAATAACAAAAACCCACGAGGGGGTAAAATAACAAAGATATAAACATGACAGATAAACAGGAACAGGACTAACTAAACTAGACAGGACTAAAGATAACATTTACCATAGTTACAAATAACTAACTAACTATAGTTACAGTAACTACACTGACAAGCCAGGAACTCACCCACGTGAATCGAAATGAACCAGCACAAGACAGAAAACACAAGGGCATTATAAAGGGGATAAATCAAGAGGGGAACAGGTGCAGGGCATGAACTAATTAACGATGAATGAGGGGGCGGGGATAAAGACAAGACCTGAGAGAGTGTATGGCAAGCCATAAGGGCCAAAAATGCCTCTCTCCACATTAAACATGAGGTTCTGTCACGATTCTGCCTCATGTCATGTCTTTCTTGGTCTGGTGGCAGAACCATGACACAATGATCCTTTTTGGTGCATTCTGTGAACTACTAACAATATTTGTTACCAAATTTCAAATAAAAATGTTGTTTCTATTTGCATTTATTTGCAGAAAATGAAAACTGGAGAAACAGGTGAAAATTACATACAGATGCTTTGTATTTTTTCAGACCTCAAATACTGCAAAGAAAACAAGTTCAGATTCACTTTCAAGCAATACTACAGTCATATTTCTACATGTATACAGAGCATATTTTCTGTTATTTTCACCTGTTTCTCCAGTTTTCATTTTCTGCAATAAATGCAAATAGAAACAATATTTTTATTTGACATTTGGAAGAAATATTGTAAGTAGTTTACAGAATGAAACAAAAATAACCATTTTACCTAAACACACAACTATACATAATAAATTCAGAAAAACTGATTTTAATGATAATTTTAATACATCATTTTGAAATGAAGAGTTTGGTTCCAAAATGAGATTAAAATTTTTCAAAAATCATATTTTTTATGTGCATTCCAATCAATATCAATCAAACTGCAGTTGGTTTGTTTGGTTTGTCAAATACAGCTAACTAACACAATAAAACACAATAAAAACATGATAACATAATGAAAAACATGATTTTTGAAAAATTATTAGTTATCTCATTCCTGTGGCTGTCCATATCTCACTCTGTCCATCTCCCTATCCATCTCCCTATCCATCTCTCTCTCTCTCTCTCTCTCTCTCTCTCTCTCTCTCTCTCTCTCTCTAACAGTATACAGATGTTCGGTCAGTCAGCTGTGAGAGAATGAGCTCATTGATGCTGGGGATTAGACACTCTGTGTAGACGCACACGAGTAAATGGATTAAACGCTGGGTGTTATTTCTCACTCCTGAGAAAAAACTCTCCGGAGACGCTTGGATCTTCTCACTTCTCTCGTACATGCGTTCAGCTCTCCTGGGAAACGCTGATATTAAAATGGACCTGCAGGACTTCAGTGTTTCTGAGCGGTCGCAGTCTAGCTCGTAAAACTCGCTTTAACCCATTCACACAGGAACTCTGTGTTACACTCCCTGTATTACTGGTTTGTTTTATTTATATTACATTGTACATTTTCGTATAAAGCTTACATTTAAGTCATTTAGCAGACGCTTTTATCCAAAGCGACTAACAAAATGAGGAACAATGGAAGCAATCACGACAGCAAAAAGACAAAATGTACAAGTGCATCAAAAACTGAAAATAATTTGTTAAAAAACAGCATACTTAGTTAGTATATATATTTATATATACAGTATATATACAGCCGTGGAAAAAATTAAGAGACCATTCCAAATTTTCATTTCAAATCATCATTTCTGTATGTATTGTGGTGATTTCAGTCCAGTGTCTGTTGAATTTCAACAAAATCAAACCTCACGAGTGACATAAAGTCATCCAACAGCAATGTGAGAGAAAGACTGACAGCATGACAAGACACATGAAAACTGTCCAGGTTATCACATAATTTGTGAACTTTTCCTAATTTTTTCAGACCTCAAATACTGCAAAGAAAACAAGTTCAGATTCACTTTTAAGCATTACAACAGTATTTCTACATGTATTTAGGAAAAGTTCAAACAGTATTTTGTATGTGATAACCTGGATTTTTCTCAGTTATCATGTGTCTTTCACATTGCTGTTGGATGACTTTCTGTCACTCCTAAGGTTTGATTTTGTTGAAATTCAACAAACAATGATGCCGATCTGAAATTAAAATTTGGAATGGTCTCTTTATTTTTTCTGTGGCTGTATGGAGAAAGAGAGTGAGAGATGGATGGATGGATGGATGGATGGATGGATGGACAGACAGACAGATGGACAGACAGTGGTGATTTGGATACATGTATCCCAGAATGCTTTGTGTTAGTACTGTAGTGTAAACACTGCAGCTGTGTGTGCGTGCGTCTGCTGAAGTTAGCTTGCACACAACCTCCTGCTGTCCTCATGGATTTATGTTAGCACTGAGGAACACACACAAAGTGTGACGTGTTAGTGTTTGTGTTCTGATGATTCACAGAGCGTGCATCTCTGTTGTCTTGATATGCTGTGATTTATCACCACTATAAACCTCGCCGTGAAGAAAGCAGATGCACGAATGATAAAAATAATAAATCATCTGTGTTTCATGCAGTATTCAAACATCTACAGGACAACAAACGCGCAAACTCACTTTAATTAAACTTATGTAAAGTTTTGGGAAATGTTACAATGTTAAACTGTCAACGTTCACAAAGAGCAATTTTCTTTGTGCACACGTTTCTTCATGACATCACACACCAGACATAGCTTTCAATCTCTGAGGATGAAGTGCAATTTGTGCCTGAAAAAGTCTGCATCTTATTTTATTTTAAAATTAAAATTAAATGCACATTGCAAAACATTCATTGAGGGATTTTTCAACTAGATCTGTAAGAAATGTTAAAATCCAACAAAGCCATTAAATAAATGACACCCCAATGTGGGGTTAAATGCTAAATGACACAACGGTCATGATCTATAGACAGTTTCATCAGACGCGCACGCGCCTGACCCCTAGTTAACTTCTGGTTTGTGTTTGGCCAGTGTCTAATAATATAACTATTCATATATTATTTAATTTATGTTAATATTCATTTGTATTATTATTTTATTGTATAATAATTGTATTAAATAAACAATTTGTTGAATGGGTCCTGTAGTTTGCTCGCATTTAAAGAAATCGTATGGTACATTGACATCTAGCGGTTGAGATTGGTATCGCAGTCTAAATTCAAAAAATTGGAAAGACAAGTTTAGCCAAGTAACAGTTCTAATCGGTTTCTTTTGGTTGTTATCAGAAATAATGACAGGCACTCTATTGTTTGTAGATGTGTACCGGAAGTTCAGTTGGGGGGGTTACAAAAGTGCGCATGCACAGTAACGTTTGTTTATGTCGTTAAGATGAAACGTCTATGGATATCTGCGGATATCAAACCAGGAATTTTTGGTTTTCCGCCTTTAACCAGTTCACCTCAAAACCCTTTGGTTTGGTTTCAGTCAGTTCGTTTCTATCTGTGATCAAACTCTTCCTATAAGTGAATGGTCGGTCCGTGTATCATCTGATCATTTGATTATTCCATTCAATATAACAAACGGGAAAAGAAAAAAAACAGTCGATATTTCGTTTTTCCGTTTTTCTGTATGCACAAAAATAAAAAAACGATGTGTTTCTTCTTATTTCAGCCTTAAAAGGGAAATCCAATAAATAAATAAACCAAAACGAAATAACGACCCTAATTATAGTTTTTTCATTTTGGGGTGATTTCCCAGGGTCTTCTGCGCGCGCACGCTTTGCGCATGCGCAATGTACAGCCGCTTACCGGGATGAAATGGAAATGAATGCATTTGCATATGCTTTGTTTGTACTTTTCACTACCACTAAAAGAGTCACACTGAGAGAGGACATGACTGTGGAAAATATTTCAAAAATATATATTGAACAATGCCGTTCACATACAATACTTTCCAGAGCTTACAGTCGAAGTTGGTTAGCATTATTGCTTTTAATATGTGACATTTAAGTAAACAATTAAGTAGCCACAGCTGGCTTGTAGCAGCAAAGGTGTAAATCCATGAATTACTTTTGTAATTTATAAGTTATGTGATGCGAACAGCCCCTCCCCCCGTAACCTCACTCAACCGAGTTCATTAGGTTCCCCCAGCTAAAACTACTGTCGCTATAGCGTAATTCATAAAAGATGTTCAGTTTGTGTTGAAACTGTGAGGTTTTTATGTAGTCATTTGCACTATTACATTACATCAGTTTAGGCTACTGTTTTTAGGTAACATGCCAGAGCCTGTACCTCACGGAGGGACCATAATAATGTTGCAGTGTTCCCCAGAGAGCATGCGGCCTCTTTTCCGATATCTCGTGATATGTCATATTATTTAAAAACATTTGATGAATATGAAACATGTACAGCTCGAGTGAAGCCATTGTAAATGATAACTGATCGATCGCGAGATTGGTGAAGAGCTCTAGGCGCGCTGCCGCGCTCGCAGAAATCCGTGCAACATCACCCAAAAATGAGAAAACCAGTAATTAGGGTCGTTATTTCGTTTTGGTTTATTTATTTAATGGATTTCCCGTTTCAAGATTAAATAAGAAAAACATCGTTTTTTATTTTTGTGCATACGGAAAAACGAAATATCGACTGTTTTTTTCTTTTTCCGTTTGTTATATTGAATGGAATAATCAAATGATCAGATGATACACGGACCGGGAATGCTTTTAAGCGTTCATGCTCGGGGATGTTTCGGGTGTGTGTGGTAACAGATGATGTCCTTTAGGATCAGCTGTCTGTACTGAAGATGGATGGCCTGTTGTCGTATGCGCACATTAATGATACGAGCTGTCAAGCAATCGATGTAGAGATCTCTAGAGGCACAACCCTACAGTCATTTCAACGTCCCCCTTCGCTTTCCTGCCACAGTCACGATTTTGAAAGTATGACTCGATTATTGCAAGCAGTGTTAATTTTGACAGCAAATTTTGATTTAGTTTTAGTCATAGTCTTTTGACGAAAATGCAATTTAGTTTTAGTCACATTTTAGTCAACCCCATCATTTTAGTTTGGTCTAGTTTTAGTTGACAAAATATGAAAAACATTTTAGTCGAATAAATATACATTATATTTAGTCTACTAAAATCTAAATGGTTTAAATCATTTACTTGGTGTAATTAAATGTTCCATTCAAAGATTCAACTGTTTTGACATAATTTACTTCACCTTAGAATGAAATTAAACCAGGTCATTATATCTTTATTTTTCAGAAAAGTTCAGTAACTAGATTTGCATTGTTGGAACACAGAATATTAGACCATGAACGACATGTTCCAGTTCATTCGATCCCATTTGACTCAATTGACTCGTTAAGTAGGGCGTGTTCATTCAGTTCATTCAACCAATGAAACGCTCTGACAGGGCTCACACTCAAAGGCTATTGGCTCATGGCATGCCTCTTTGAAGAAAGAGCTGCACTGTGTTTGCTTGAGACAGCAATGAATGAGAATAGCTTTCATATAAATTGTATTACATTTCTCTAGTCATGCAAACATGTTACATATTTTGGTTCGAATGTACAGTTTGACTCACTTCATCACTTCTATAATCAGTAGAGGACAGCGCTGGTGAATATATGTCTGTGCTTAGTTCCCCTTCTCCCAGAGACTTCTCTCTGCCGTTTATATGATATAAGCAGCACATGCGCACAAACTGATGTCCGCCAGGTGGGGACAACAATATTTTCGTCTCGTTTTTATTAGTTGACGAAAATGTCAGTATATTTTTATTACAGTTTTCGTTATCATGCATTAATTTTTATTTAGTTATCGACTCGTTTTCGTCAGTGAAAACATGTCGCTAACGAATACTTTTCGTCGTAGTTTTCGTCAACGAAATTAACACTGATTGCAAGGAACATTTAAGGCGTATTCATGAGATTTTGACCACTGACGGAATAACCTGAGCTCCCACTTACATGGATGCAATGCGAACCTGTATTGAGGACTGAATACAAATATCCAACATTACAAAATTTTATTTTGGTAAAATGTTTATAATACATATGGTCAACACACGTAAGTGTCTACAATATCCACAATATCTCTCTCTCGCTCTCTCTCTCTCTCTGATCTCTAAAGGGTTTGTGAGCTTGATGTCACGAGTGACATCGGCACCAAACCGACTGTAACCAAAGAAACTGAGCCAATGCAATATAGCGTTTCAAACATCAGAGAAGCTCAACATCACGATACATTAAAGGTCCAGTGTGTAATTTCATAGAGGATCTATTGACGGAAATGAAATATAATATACATAACTATGTGTTCAGAGGTGTATAAAGACCTAACATAATAAAACGTTATGTTTTTATTATCTTAGAATGAGCTTTATCTATCTACACCGTGGGTCCCCTTAGATAAAATTCACCATGTTGAGCGCTATTCCACCATCGCGCAGCGCGTGACGCCTTTGTGTTTACATTCTCAAGATTTTCGTTATCAGACCTGCGGTGGAAAATGAAACCATTTACGTACCGGCTGGCACGGATCGGCACGGAAGAGAACGATTAAGCAATGAGAACGAACTGCTCTACAGAGCGCATTTCGGCAAAGAAGCAAAAACGTGACAACATCTTTGTCCTGTGTCAGCCACTGTAGTGCTTCGAAAGGGAGAGGGAGTGAGCCATCAGTATGTTTTATCAGTATGTAACTTAATATTTAATGTTAGTCAATACCTACCATCATGTACTGATAGAAGAGCATCCTGGCAACTGTTGCTGCGGCTGTCAAGCTCCAAAATGATACGAACTACCATAAAAGGATCATAAAACTGCTGTTTACTGTACTCCAAGTCGATATCTGATAGAGATTTGGCTGTCCTTATTTACTTTATTTATATGTAAAGCGTTATTAAAATACAGATTTACCAACATGAAGGTGAGTAAGTAATGACAGAATTCTCGTGTTGACGTGAACTACACATTAAATTACAGATGATTACATCTACTTAACATATATCACTGATATTCTGGGAAATCACACCTGTCTCTGACAGAACAACACTCTGTAGACAGCAAAAACACTCAGTGTGCAAAAAGCACTCAGTGTGATCCACTCAGAAGACTGAACTCTTTAGAAACACTCTCCGCCTGTCAATCATTCTACACATTCATATTTGCATGTTTTTATAGGCCTGAGCTTGGAGAGAGAAGCGGCTTGACACTACAAAAATGTATTTTGTTGCCTGAAATTTTTAAGTACAATTAAACTGGCTTCAAGTGTTGCTACTTACTTTGATGAGTTGTAATGAGTTTGCTGTGTGTAAAAATTAGGAGTTTCCATTGACAGAAATGCAATATACTATACATAACTATATGTTCAGAGGTGTAGGCCCTAAAAAGACTTTTATTAACTTAGAATGAGCTGTTGTCTATCTACATACACCGCAGGTTCCCTTACATGGAGCGTGTTTCGTAAATACATTATCTCTTTCAGCAAAGAAGCGAAAACGCGATGACATGTTTGTCCTGTGTCAGATGCCGTAGTGCTTCGGAAGGGATGGGTGGAGTGAGCCGTTGGTTGCAATTCGCAACCTCACCACTAGATGCCGCTTAAATCTTCACATTGCTCCTTTAATGTAAACTGCAAAAGAGTAAAGGCTGAGATACACTACGACACTTAAAATCAGAACAGATGTAAAGAAAACTATAGACATCATCCAACTGCAGACTTTTTGAAAGTTTGCAGAGAAAAACAGGGCATCACACACTACGCGATAAAATCTGCAGACTAGCGCAGACTTTCTACAACAAGTCCAGACTGAAAATCTGGGCAAAATCTGAGCAAGTTGTGTGTGTGTGCGTGCGTGTGTGGTTCTCTGTGCATGTTTCTGTGTTTGTTGACGGATGCCTCTTGTGTGTTTGTGCGTGTGTCTGTTTGTATGTGTATGTGCCTGTGTGTGGTCATGTGTGTGTTGTGCGTGTGTCTCTTTGTGTGTGTGAGTGTGTGTGTTTCTGCATACGGTTGTATCTGTGTTGTTGTGTTTGTGTACGTGTGTGTCTGTGTGTATCTGTGTGTGTGGTGTCTGGCCCTCTAAACAGGTTCTTTTATGTCTGTGTTTGTGGGATGTACAAAGGCAGCAGCTGCTTTGGCACGTCTCTAAACCTGAACGTTTGTACACACACGCACACTTTCATCTGCACTGCCGTCATTCTGTCTCATCTCACCCACACCACACATCCTAAAGCACAACACGCACTCCGACTAGAAGTGTTTCTTCACACACTTCAATAGAATCACACCACCACACACACACTAGTGTACTGTCAGAGGTTGTGCGGGAAATGAACAACGAGAAAAGGACAAACTTTCAGATCTCACTGTCTAACTTTTTTCTAATCTTTATCCAGAGGAAATCACCCCAGAAAGTCTCCCCAAAGAAAAAAATGATATGTTTAATATTATGTATCGTATTTAGATCTTCAACTATTTGGTATTTTAAATTTCCCAAAAAGAAACATGACAAATTGTTTCTCTTAGACAGAAATTAAATGAAGAGCAAATTGACTTTTTTTAGATGTTCAAGTTTTGAGTTTAAGAGAAGGCCTCGTCACAAGCTGTTCTCCATTTGCCAAGATACAAAAGTCTGCAATCAAAAGTCAATAAACATCTCACCAGATTTTTTCGGAATGGTTATATGAGCAATGATATCCATATGTATTTTTATAGATCTTTATTTGACTTAGATGTATCTCTTAAGATTACTTAGAAAACAATGAACTAAAATGAGAATAAGTTGATGCAGTTATCACATTAAACACTCTATTAAATCTCCTACAGAGATACGAAAGAGAAAAGTGTGAGCAATAATATTTTTTCACAGTTTCACCTTTTTGGTAAACTTGGTTGTGGAAAAATGTACTGCATAGTTGTGAAAGACAATTTATGAATCCAGCCATCTCCAATTGGGAACGTTTGTTTGGCTGGTCAATAAGAATCATGTAATATCTGAAACAAGACACTGGTTGACAAAATTCACATTCATTCAATTCAGTTACTCCACCTGGATATGCGCTTCGTGACTTGTGAAACAAATTTCTTAATATCAGCTTGGCGGGCTGCTGTATTGTTCTGTGATGTGACACGCTGAGCTCGGCAGATGGTCTAATTTCACACCTCCAGGACAAAACGTCTTTTGTTATCGTGAATGTGAGAAAGAAAGTGCTTCCGTCTCAAACAGAAGAAAATAACAGAAATGGCAAACGTACCACCATCTTGTTGAGGGAAACCCAGCAGTCGGAGGGAAAGTCCTGTAACATGGGCACGAGAAACTGCAGACAGCCGTCCCAGTGACACAGCAACAACATCATGGCTATCAGGTTAAAAATCCGGATGACTGCACTCGCCAGGTCATAGGTCATATGGAAGATCTGTGAGGGAAGGAAAAACACAACTAAACGCTTTGCAAACACTTGTGAAAGCAACTAAATGGAGAAATTATGTTCATAAGCAACAAAAATGGGACTGAATGAATTACAATGTTAGGTTTAGTCAGGACATTATTCGTGCGTTTTCGTCAGGTAAGAAACAAAAAATGTTTGGGATAGAGACTTTTAACTGGAAGTTAATGTGAGTAGATCAGGAACTTATATTATTTATATACAACAAAATATTATTCAAAGCTCCACAGGTCAGAAGAAAATGTATATTAAGAAAATATTTTATATTTTTTATTAATATTATTTGAAAATATTAAACAAATCAAACAAAACAAAACGATGACAAAAAAGCAACAACAAAACTGTGATGTTAATATAATAAATACTATTCAGACGTATCGTGTTTAAATTTGCTTTAATAAGAAAAGCATTTTTTTTATGTCTCTACTGCTGAATTATATTTTCTGTAAGGCTGCTTTGCAAAATTTTTTTAGAAATACATACAAATTTAATTGAATTTGTAAAATTTAAATAAAAATGGCAAGAGAACAAGCACCATAGTATATATTATTTTTATGTTTTCTCAATGTTCAGTGACCAAAAGTAAAGCAAATATTCCAGTAAGGTAAAGAATGTAAAAAGCTGTATTGTTTTAACATTTCAGCATCTTGAGATCTTCCGCGTGTCTTCCTGACTTTTTCTGACCGGCTGCTTGTCTAGAAAATTCCTCTAAAGCCCAACAGCAGCTAAGAATACATTCTCCTGAGTTGACATACTAGAAAAGAAAAAACACTTTAAACCGCTCATGCCTTTGAGGTCTTTCTCTCTCCTCCTTTGCTTTCCATGACAGTTTTTTTCTTCTACGTCTCAAAGCAGTAAAACTCCAAAACATCACAGAATTCATTGCCACGAGTCTCCGCTTCAGACAGCTCACCCACAGTCCACACGCTGACTGTCTGATGGATTCTACCCCCATCATTTACTGTGCTAAAAATACTGTTGTAAAGTAAAGTATTGTATTTACTAGTACATTGTAGTAAGCTGTAGTATATTATCGTAATTACACTATAGTGTTCTGTAGCATTAACTACACTGTAAAAAAATCCCTGTAAAAAACTTTACTTATGGCAGCTGGGACACCAGAAATATACAATAAAAATTAAATTACATGGTTTTGCTGTTTTTCTTGTAAACGTTGTCTTTTTCTGTCATTTGACGTTTTTTTGACTGTATTTCAAAAATACTTGAAAATTATAAATATTTTATCATGTATGTGGATCATCTTTGGCAGTAAGAGAGCCTGGGTTTTCTTGATATCGGAGTATTACAACACAGGGGTAAAGATAAGCATACATCTATTTCAGATTATTACGCGGTTCGTTTGAATGCTTGATTCTGATTGGCCTGTCGCTACATCTGCAGGTTCGTTATTCCCAGATAACAACCGCTCAAAACTCATAACAAACAGTAACCCGGATGCAACAAATCATTTGGACCAGGGTTTTTTTTGACAAATTAAATATAAATATGTCCTTCAATAACATATATGACATTATATTTGCAAATGATTAAACCAAATTGCCAAATTGTCGTTTCTCACCTTAAAATCGAAAGTAAACGGCTTTTCCTCGCGGAAGGTCTGCATTCAGTTAAAATGAGCTAATAAAATATTTCAAATTCACATTTCATATCCAGTTTTTTTCTCATGTGGCAAGTAGTCGCGTAATAAGCGGGATAATGTACAAGCAGCCGGCTGTTATCGCAAAATAAGACCCTTCAGTGTGATACAAGATCACCAGTGTTGGGTAAGTTACTCTCAAAAAGTAATTAATTACTAGTTACTAATTACATATTCAATAGTGTAATTAGATTACTGTACAAATTACTCTCTCCAAAAAGTATTTAGTTACTTATTACTAATTACTTTCTATATCCTGTATCAACCTTGATTAGTTAAGTGATTCAAGGATAGACATGAAAGGGCTCTTTTAATTCATTCAAATAAATAATATTAAACTACATAAAGTACTCTTATTAACTGACCAAAGTATTACAAATGTGAGAATTATACATTAAAGCACAGATTTTAAAGTTAGACTTTGCATTTTGATGTCAATTCCACAGAAAAAATAAAGAAAAAAATACAGAAAAATAAAAGTAATCCCTTACTTTACTTTTTCAAGGGGAAAGTAATTCAATTACAGTAACTAATTACTTAGTAACTAGTTACACCCAACACTGCTGATCACACTGTTGGGTCTTATTTCTGCCATAACAATCGGCTGCCTGTACATTATCCCTTACTGAACAAACCCTCTCTACAAAATGAAGCACCAAGCGCAGCATCAGTCTTCTGATGGTAAGAAACGCA
Organism: Triplophysa rosa; assembly: GCF_024868665.1. Lineage (NCBI taxonomy): Eukaryota > Metazoa > Chordata > Actinopteri > Cypriniformes > Nemacheilidae > Triplophysa > Triplophysa rosa. Next base: position 26,137,288 of record NC_079894.1, on the reverse strand, counting down.
AATGTTACTAACATTCAGCTTTTCTTTTACACAAGTGTTATTAGGAGTAACATAACAACCTAACTTGTCAACTTTAAAAGCAACAATCTTCAACACTTTTGTTCACAAAGGCCAAACAACATGATTACAACCCCTCTGTGCTTGGAATGAGTTCAATGATCAAGGGTTTTCTATTGACTCCCTCATTGAATAAATATTGATTCAGGCCGTGAAAACTAAGCTTGATAAATGAAGTGCATCAAACATCTTCCGTATTAAATGACCATCAGATGCTGGAGATTTGTTACTGGCCAATGTGACGGTAATCTGTGAGTGTGAAACTACACGGCAACATACACCTTCATAAATCACATGAACCCAAACCAACACACGACCTGAGATGACTTCAACATGCAGGACATTATTGTGTTTATAAACATTCATATTAAAAAACAAGCATGAAGATCCAAACCTAAACACAACCTTCACTAGGGTGAAAGAAGATCATAAAATCGTTATATTAAACAAGTCAGGTTTATGAGTAGCCTACTTTTGATAACAGACTACCTTTCTGATTAACAATCATGATTTAATAACTCGGTCTTTTGGGAGAATGGAAACTAGTTTACAAAACACAATTATAAGATCAAATAATTACAGCGGAGCCCCACAGCGTCAGGAAACAGTCTCTCCAAATCACATTTACACAAGAGAATAAGAGTCTGAGACAGCACAATATTATACCATAACTTCAGAAGAGCTAAAAAATAAACGCTAAAAACACAACCTACAGGGGTTCCACAACCTGATACCATCAACGAACATTTTGTTAGCTATGCATTTAGGCATAACTGTGTGCTTTACCAAAACCAGAACACAACAAGTACTGAAGAACCCGCAATGAAATATCAAGAACATCATTCCTCTCCAAAGAACCATTTACAGGGAAAATTCTGCTATCCTCATGTCATTGGAACACAGCAAAATCGTCAGTGTTAAAAAGGTCAAATTAACTCTCACAGTGTACTGTATAATCCACACTTTGTGAGTGTTAATAAGACATTTTTTAACAATGGCGATTTTGCTGATGAGTATCTCTCTTTTGTTGAACACAGAAGAAGATATTTTAAAGAATGTTCATAACAAAACAACACTGACCCCCATTGACATCCACTGAGTGAACACAAAACCATTTCTCAAAATATCTTCACTTCAGTTTCACTGAAGAAAGAGTCACATACAGGTTTGACATGACATGAAGGTAAATAAATGATGACTCAATTTTTATTTTTGGTTACACTCTCATAACCAGAGATCTCTATAAGGAAATAGCTTAATAATATGACTTTTTAACAACTGAAATGTGCAAATTACAATGCAACAAAGTTTAAAAATAAAATCATACTAATGCCTGTCCAGACAAATAAGTCTTGCTGGGCAAAACACGGTGTAGAATATGCTTCTAGTCTACAGTTTGCATCCTTACTTTACTGTAAGGAAAAATAATTCAAATGCATTCATTCGAGCAGGCTAAACTTGTCAAGGTTCTGGTAGACGGAGAGCACACCACGGAGGTAGATAAGAAAAAGGAGTTTATTTCAAAAACAGGAATATCCAAAAACAATTAAGTATTTCAAAAACGGGAATATCCAAAAACAGGTAAGTATTTCAAAAACAGGAATATCCAAAAACAGGTATTTCAAAAACAGGAATATCCAAAAAGGTCCGTGTATCTTTTGGGTCCGTGTATGGTCCGTGTATCATTTGATTATTCCATTCAATATAACAAACGGAAAAAAAAACAGTCGATATTTCGTTTTTCCGTGTTTCTGTATGCACAAAAATTAAAAAACGATGTTTTTCTTCTTATTTCATCTTGAAACGGGAAATCCAATAAATAAATAAACCAAAACGAAATAACGAACTTAATTACTGTTTTTCTCATTTTTTGGTGATGTTGCACGGATTTCTGCGAGCGCGGCAGCGCGCCTAGAGCTCTTCACCAATCTCGCGATCGATCAGTTATCATGATTACTACGTGTTCGCATCACATAACTTATAAATTACAAAAGTACTTTATGGATTTACACCTTTGCTGCTGCAAGCCAGCTACTTAATTGTTTACTTAAATGTCACATATTAAAAGCAATAATGCTAACAAATTTCGCATGTAAGCTCTGGAAAGTATTGTATGTGAACGTTAGGCATTGTTCAAAATATTTTTCATCGTCATGTCCTCCTCTCTCAGTGTGACTCTTTTAGTGGGAGTGAAAAGTACAAACAAAGCATATGCAAATGCCTTCATTTCCATTTCGAGCTTCGCAAGTTCGCATGCACTTGATCCCGGTAAGCGGCTGTACATTGCGCATGCGCAAAGCGTGCGCTTAGAAGACCCTGGGAAATCACCCCAAAATGAAAAAACTATAATTAGGGTCGTTATTTCGTTTTGGTTTATTTATTTATTGGATTTCCCTTTTAAGGCTGAAATAAGAAGAAAAACATCGTTTTTTTTATTTTTGTGCATACAGAAAAACGGAAAAACGAAATATCGACTGTTTTTTTCTTTTTCCGTTTGTTATATTGAATGGAATAATCAAATGATCAGATGATACACGGACCCAAATGCATGATGTACGTGTTATATGTTGTATTATAGGAAGAAATATTATAAAATGATCAAAAGATATAAACATCTCTAAAACTGTTCCAACTGTTCTGTTTTTTTTCTGTCAGTATATTCATAAATGTTTCTTGTGGATTTCTGCATGTGTTTTTAATTTATCTTAATAACTAACTATTTTGCATAAGAACTGTGCTGGCAAAATATAAACATAAGCAACGCCAGTAAAGTCAGTGTTTATGTCTAATGCATATATTACAACAAGTGATCTCTTATTAAATAATTGCACATTTAAATGATTTCAATAGCCTATTATTATTTACTTTGCAAACTGCATGAGACTTTTTAGTAAAAAGCAACAACCTGTAAACCTTATTGCATACCTGAGTGACCCAAAATTGTTAATGAATTATAAATACATAACTTTACAGACATGCTGTCAGGAAATAATTAAATAACTGTTTCTCATAACTTGTCCCTAACTACAGTATAAGTTATTTCTTATTATATATCTGATCAAAACTAGCATAAATAAACGTTATGGGGTAATTTGGCTATTAACATGCAACATTAATTTAACTCTGCTCANGCTGCGCAAGACACTGGACAGTACGCAGCGGATACAGTGCAGTGATGTAGTCAAAGTGAAAGTGACCTATTTGTCCGATATGTTGATCAAGGCTCAGTCACTGTTTAGATTCCACAATAAAAATCATTCAGTGTACGCTAAAGATTCTAGTATTTTATAAAACGTTTTACTGTGTTATTTACGACTGGCACATGCGAACGATGACAATGAGAGAAATGCTGACAAAAATACAAATTAATTAAGCTATCACAGGGTTATTATTATTATTTAGACGTAAATAAGTCCTCCGCTGCTCTACAGTGGGGATCCTTAAAGTATGTTTAATTTCTCTCATTAAACAACCGTCCACAAACCGTACAGGGCAGGTTCTAGACTGGACTTTCCTCGTGAAACCTAACGCATTTCATATAATTTTTTATATCACAAATATTAATGTAGTTCGCATCCGCATCTGGGTTAAATCTGCGTGGCAAAGCCGCGCGAGACACTGGACAGCACGAAGCGGATTCATATAGCCTACTTATTTTACTTCATTCAAAATTCGCTGTGTTCCGTTGTAATTTGTATTGAGGCTCCGTAAGTCTAAACAATTAGCATTTATTTTTGTTTGATCATTTAGCTTAAGATGGCTAGGTGTAGGCTATCCTTTTTTCATAAAGGAAAAAACTTTCGTTCCAATTGCACATTAAAGCTTGTTGTTGTGCATTTATTGATAATAATAATAATAACCCCGTGATGGCTTAATTAATTTGTATTTTTGTCAGCATTTCTCTCAGTTGTCGTCGTTCGCATGTACCAGTCCTAAATATCACAGTAAAAACGTTTTATAAAATACTAGAATCTTTAGCATACACTGAATGATTTTTTCTGTGGAATCTACACAGTGACTGAACCTTGATCAACATATCTGACAAATAGGTCACTTTCACTTTGACTACATCACTGCACTGTAGGCCTATATGCATCCGCTGCGTACTGTCCAGTGTCTCACGCAGCAAAACTCTGAATTCGTCTTGGTTCACTTCATGGAATGTACACAGAAGCAAACTTGTGGAAAAAAATGTGGTAACCCAACAACCACAACAGCGAATTTTGAATGAAATGTGTCGGTACACGATCCGGGATGCCTGCACGATCCGTCCGCGAATGCTCATAATGACGTAGTAGACAATTCTGTTTAGCGACGATGTCGGTACACGATCCGGGATGCCTGCACGATCCGTTCTGCGCATGCGCACAATGACGTAGTAGACAATTCTGTTTAGCGACGACACTGCACGATCTGTTCCACGCTTGAGCACCTTTGTACCGCGACTTTCACTACTGTCCACCTCTGGTCTCATGTCACTTCTGTGTGCACACTATGCGTTGAAATACTCTGTAACGTTTCCCCAGACTTGTTTGTAGTTCTTTCTTCATGTAAGTGCAGATAGTCTAGGCAGAAATGCATATTATGTTCCTTATTGTGTTCTGTAAACACCATTGAAGGGATTATTCCTCATTTAGATTATATAGATAGATATATTAGCCTATATATAGACCCATACTAATACAAAACGAGTCGATTTAAAGTTAACTAATATTAGCAGATTTTAATAAAAACCGTCTTTGACAATACTACTGACCTCTGATCGAAACACAGCAAGTTAAGTAGGCCTAATGCCATGCAGCAATGAATCGCAAAGGGGAGTATGGAGGAAACTGAAGGTTTGCAGTGACAGACTCTCAAGACTCAGACTTTATTCCACATGTAACCAAAATCGTGTATGTTCATGTAACAACTCCTTTATTATTTTGGATTGGCAACCACGTAAACACATCGTAATGCATAGCGTAAGCTACATTTTAAAACATCAAAATAGACCCGCCATGAACTGTTAAATGAAAAACACAACGTAGCCTACAAAAATATGCCGCCAGTTGTGCCGTCTGGCCGTCAAGTGTTTCATCGCATGCTTGATACCAATAGTGTAGGGAAACCGTGACGTTGTTTACTACGTCATTATGCGCATGCGCAGAACGGATCGTGCAGGCATCCCGGATCGTGTACCGACAAAATGAAATGAAATAAAAGTATATGAATCCGCTTCATGTGGTCCAGTGTCTCGCGCAGCTTTGCCACGCAGATTTAACCCTGGAGAGCTAGAAAGATGCGGATGCGAACTAAAACAGGTAAGTATTTCAAAAAACAGGAATATCCAAAAACAGGTAAGTATTTCAAAAACAGGAATATCCAAAAACAGGTACGTATTTCAAAAACAGGTAAGTATTTCAAAAACAAGTAAGTATTTCAAAAACAAGTAAGTATTTCAAAAACAGGTAAGTATACTTATCGGGGTAATGAATTGCAGTGAAGACAACAAGACTGAACAGGGAAGAACAAAAAGGTGCAAACTTAAATAGAATCCTGATGATGTGATGCAGGTGTGGACTAATCAAAAATGGTGGATGTGCGGTGCATTCTGGGAAACTGAGTTCAGAACTCCGGGGAGAGGGAACGGGTGAAGCGAGCTGGCGGTGACGACATGGGGGGCGTGGCCGGTGGTGCTGAAACCGTTACAAAACTATGTAGTTTGTCTTGATAGGAGGTTATTTGGGGGAATGGACTGAATGTTGTGAATACAGATTACCCCCCACACACACATTTTTTGCTACACTACAATTTCATCTCACCTTTAACTGCAGTTTCCACAAGAGCTGAACAGAAAGTGAACAAGAATGTTCTTGGACCAGCACAGGTCTCCTTCCACAATGCAGGCAAATGACCAATCAAAACCTCAAAATAGATCAAATCAGCCCCTCCTCCTAACTGAAATACTGACACCCAGATGATCCATCCAGTCACTTAAAGACGGCATGAAATCAAAATCTAAAAATCTTATTTTTTATGGAATATGGTAGTGTTTTTTATGAGTGACTTATTTGTGCACTTCATTTTTTTTTTTATTCATGTGCCCCCATAACCTTTAATCAAAAACGTTGAGCTCCGCCCCCCTCGAAAGGACTTCTCATCACTTCCTGTCACAAGGAACGACGCGAGGGCGGAGCTTTCTTCGTGGGAGGTTGCCGATGGTGAGTCCGGTGGGGAATAATACTTCATGATTGACTGCAAACTCGCATTCAAATCTGCCTCCATTTTGTTAGCAACGCCCAAATTCCAACGATCCAATCAGTTCTCGGTGTGGGAAATCAAGTCATTTTCTCTCATTTCCAAACCAGTTTCACTCGAATATACAGTACATCATGATACGGAAAAGAATATGAGCTTTACTTCCATTTCATACCGACTTTCAAGGAGTAGTTCACTTCAAAATAAGCCCCCAATTTGCATTCCTACAATGGAAAGTCAATGAGGGCTTGTTTTGAGGTGAACTACTCCATTTAGTACTATGAGTCAAGAAACACTGATGGACAACAGAAACGTTCTGTATGTCTGAGAAACCACAGCACTTTTGATTTATTTTAAAGAATCATCGTTTTCAATGACAGACAGAAAATGTATCGCTTCTGGGAATGTTTTATCCTCACATCATCAGTTATCCAAAAAACGCCCCCGAGCGCAAGACCCTTATGTTTTTTTTTTTTTTTCCGGGCAACTGATGATCATACTGGAAACATTAAAATGTTAATTAAGCAAATTATTAAGGGATTAAAATGCCACCGAGCTGTCAGCGTTAATTACAAGCACTTTGTCTTGAAACAAATGAATGTATTACTGAAGATCTTTATTTCCTCTGGCAGCTTCCCTTGTGATATAGATACATTTATGTCATGAATGTGGGTGGTGAGGACACGGAGACAATGACAGAGGACCCAAGTGCAGACAGCGGGTAAGGGGTTAACAAGACATTTAATAAAATATAAATACAAAACAAAGACCCACGTGGGGGTAACAAAACAAAACACAAGGGTATAAAACATGACACCAAGGACTAACTACACCTAACCAGACTAAGACAACACTTGAATTAAATACAAAATAACTAAACTACACTGACAAGACAGGAACTCACCACATGTGACACACACACGACAGTACAATGAACCAGCACGAGACAGAAGACACAAGGGCATTATAAAGGGGATAAATCAAGAGGGGACAGGTGCAGGACATGAACTAATTAACAAACAATAACGAGGAGACGAAAGGGCGGGAAAAAAGACGCCACACCGGAGAGTGGAAGACCAACAGGGACAAAACGTCACTCTCCACATAAAACAAGAGGTTCTATCATGGTTCTGCCACTAGGCCAAGAAAAGCAAGACAAGGTGGGCAGAACCATGACACATTTATATGTCGCTGAATCAACATCTTTTGTTAGTCCTGGAAAAACGTTCCTGTGAAAAAAGCGTCCTACCCCACACCCGATCAACAATGGTCACATGGTGTTTTTGCAAATGTCTTGAACACAGTCCAGTCGTGAAATTACTCAAAATTAGAGATGCACTGATATATCGGCCAATAATCGGTATTGCAATTTAAAAAAAAACAGTCGATGATCAGGGCCGATATAACCTGTCAATCAAAAGAAACATTACCAGTTTGATGTTCAATATTAATAGTCATAAAATGAATTAAAAACATCAGAAGAATAAGTATTAATTTCATCTTCAGAATCGGCAGATATCACTCTGAATAATCGGTATCGGTGGAGGAATTTAGTATCGGTGCATCTCAATTTAAAATGGTAAAAATCTCAGCTGTAATGAAAATCCTCAATGAAATTCTATACACTACGTTAACAGTATGGTTAGTATGCCATTGCAAACGCAGTCATTGACTGACTTTGCTTTTGCTTTAAATACAGACGGCCCGATCAGAACTCTGCTCGAGTCTGTCTGGACCTTTAGCTCTTGACAAGAGATCCAACATCATCTCTGTGATCAATGAAGCCCTGTTAAACTCACCATCTGCTCTCTATTAGTTTCTCTGACCACAGCATAGAAAACTCACACACGAGATCTCTTTAATATTTGGATTTTTGTCTCAACAACAACGAGCTCCAATGCAATACTCTGTTATCCTCAGGTTTTCTCCCTGGGAACTAAACCCTCACATGCATCTCACATGCTTCTCCTTTCAGAAGAGTTCGCAACAATTCTTTGAACTCTTCAAAGACCAAGTGATCTGTCCTATGCTACACACATTCATTTATTTTCTAACTCTTAGGTAAAGTCGATACCTACATAACGCATAGCTGAGAGCTCCATTAAGTCTCATGGGCTCTAAGTCTTAAGATTCTCTCTGGGTGGTTTTGATCGGCTACTAGAACTGGCTTCTTTCGACCAATTTCACGCCCTCTATAACTCCATCAAACATTTATAAGCATCCAAATTCCATTTACATCTACCGGGAGAACGCCAACCCCCATCTTCTCAGACACACACATTCATATTTCATTCAGATTTGACACAGAGCACATTGAGTTCACACTGGGGCCGATACAGTCGGCTGTTTACTGTCCAAATGTAGCTATGTGACACAACCGGGTGTAAATATTTCAACCTATAATTGTAAACAACCAAAATGTCCTGTAGTTTTTTTTATGGTTTTATATCATTATATCCGTTTTAAATCATTATGACACTTTATCGGGTAGTTGCAATTTCTATAAAGAGAAAAGTGAATTTATCATCATTCTGTTTTGATTTACTATTATTATTAAATCTAAATTTCAATTTAAAAGCTTTATCTTCCTTTGGAAACCATTGGCATGGTAAAAATTGGTAAAGCCAAAGTGTTCCTAGTAGAAATAAAAAAGAGAGATAAATGTCCACACACAGAAGCAAAATTTTACTATAAATAAAACTTTATATATTATAATAATAAAACATTTTTAAAAGTTCTTTGGCGCTTGAATTTCAGTGTGCTGACCTTTATCTCTTTCTTGTTTACTGCCCTGCTGCGGTTCTGGATGTGCACACTTATTTTGCATTTTCAATTACTTACAACAAATCACATGCTATTGGTCACCGATTGGTTCCGTGCAGTTAAATGAATTACATACCTCCTCCCACTGATGAATGTAGCGAATCAGACGAGAGAGACGCAGCAGCCTCAGCAAACTCAGGATCTTAGTGAAACGCACAATCCTCAGGGCCCGAGCTGTCTTATACATCTCTGAGTCCATGCCCCTCTCCACAATCAGGAAGATATAATCCACTGGAATAGACGAGACGAAGTCCACCACGAACCAGGTCCTCAGATACGTCTTCTTGATGGTCTTGGGATCCAGGATGATGTCCGAATTGTCCTCGATAATGATGCCTGTGCGGAAGTTCAGCACCAGGTCCATGAGGAAAAAGGTGTCGGACACCACGTTGAAGATGATCCAGGGCGTGGTGGTCTCTTCCTTGAAGAAGGTGATGCCGACGGGGATAATGATCAGGTTGCCCACCATAAAGAGGAGCATAGAAAAGTCCCAGTAGAATCTGTCAATGAAAAGAAGAATGAGCTTTTCACAAAGCAAAATAAAGAGTTCATGTTCATATTTCTATATTTCTATATTTCTATATTTCAATTTAATGACTGTGTGTAACATGCATACTATATACTGCAATAATATTAATAGTATGCTTTTCATGTAGTTTGACCATTTTAATGTTTAGATGACCAAAAATCAATAATGCAGTGTGGTATAGAGATGTCATTCCTTGTAGGAAGGACTACAGCGTTTGAACTTCGCTAGACTCTTTAAATGAAGCTCATGAGAGGCTAGGATTGGTGCGAGTCAATGCCTGGAGGCTTGAAATGCGGAAGTGATGTGTTTCTGCGTGGCGCTCTCACGCATGTTCGTCTCAAGGTCACAGGAGCGCGCGCCAAGGCGCATGCTGACTCATATCTGGAGAGTGATGCAACTCGTGCAGAACGGCAGGATACGTTTCCACTGTGTTTGCGCGGCTAAACGTCTTTAAGGAGATCTTAAATCTAAAGATAGACATTGGAAACGCGTGTAAATCTTAAAAACACGCATGCTCTGTCTCTGCCGACAGCTCTAATTGATTTATTTCCTATGCACGGAAACAGCATGCAGATTTCGATCGATAAAACATGTTTACCTAAAGATTGCATGACGTAAACAAGAGCAAATCAAGTCTCAATGTCAAAGAGACAAAGGAGAGGTGCCATCACGCCATATATGTCCACGACTGCGTGACATGTGTTGCGAATTCTGGGGCGTTTTGTAATTCCGATGTCATTTGTCGGAAGCAACGAATACGACTTGATGTTTAATAACTCAGAGAAGGAACCAATAGTATGAGATGCAAATCATATTTAAAGACAATGAAAAGTGATCGAGCACGTGTGTTTGAACTGATCGTGGCGCTGTCTGCTTACTGTGGTGCTGAAACCACAGTGACAATCAGTGAACTCACGCGCGCATGAAAACATACAACACTCCTATAGACTGAAAATTTGACCCTCACTTACACTGCCTTCATTGGTGCCCTCCCTGCTTAGTGTTGCTTTAGTATTTTAAGAGTCTATAAGTAAGACTCAATACATGTACGGTGACTGAAACTTGAGAACATTTGATTCACGAACGTCATTCTATCAAAATCTAACGCAACACGATATCTACACCGTAAACACAGTATGGGTTATTTCATATTTAGTCTCATTCAGTCATTTAGCAGACGCTTTTATCCAAAGCGAATGGGTTCTTTCAACCTATGGTTGGGGAAAGTATAGACAAACCCAATCGTTGGTTGAACCTAAGAATGTCCATATGTGGGTTGAAAAGACCCAGCATTTTAAGAGGGCAGACAAAATTGGGGCACAATGTGTATAGTCTGAGATCACTTGTGTTTTTTAACCGTAAAATGTCTGTTAAATTTACATTAAGCCTACACTGTACCTTCAAAATACAACTGTAATGCTAGATGAAAATGGCTACTCATGTGAGATCCAGAAGTCAGAAACCACGTTAAAAATATGAGATTAGTTATCTCATTTAAATCTTACAATAAGCAGAAAGTTTGGAGAGAAATGAGTTATTCTCACTGTTGTAATGTTTAAAACATGCAGTTCCAATATTTTGGATCTGTGCGATTTAGAATGCCGCGCAAACTCTTAAAACTTTCTGCAACCACCCTGAGCTCTCACCTGAAGTCACTGTAGGGGTGAATGATCCAGTTGCCCGCAGATTTCACCCGCTCCTGTTCTTTCTCCACCGCTTTCTGACTCCCGTACATGCGTAAAGAGAATTTATTCACCCCGGGCTGCAGCATGCTGCTGAACTGCCGCTGCATGAAGCTCGCCTGGCTGTCCCTGGTGTCGCTATCCTCGGCCACGATCTGAGGACCATCCTCGGATTTGAGAAACGTCACCGAGTTCCGGGGCTGCTGCTGGGTGCCGTGGATGGAGGAAGAGGCTTTCCGACTCGGGGCGTTGGAAAAGGACACTTTCGAGTCCTTCTTCTCCGGGACTCCGCTGGAAACGGGCGTCGTGCCGGCGTCCTGAGTCAGGGAGCCGATGGGAGTGGTGGTTCCGTCCATGCTGGTCGTTGAATTGCAGGCTGCCCGTTTATTCCCTTCCTGCTTGGACATGATGGACCGCAGGCTCCCCGTACCGGAGTCCCGCCTGCATTCTCCGTTTTTGTTGCATTTCATGCTGGAAACCGGCGCTGGCGTGTTGCTTTCGGCTTCACCTGCAACATTACAAGGCTCCACGGTCACGCTGGCCACTACGGTTGACGCTTTACCTTTGACGGTGTCGTGGCGACCCGCAGCATCAGCTTCACCCGGGCGCGCATCTGTGGCACTGGACTCAAGGTGCGCGGAGCTCCTTGTCGCGGCTCCTCCTCCTGGCGTGCAGCTTTTAATCCGGATGCTGTTCCCTCCCCCTCCTCCTCCGCCGGCTCTCCTCAGTCGAGGATGATGAAACTTGGACTCTTCCTCCGCCTCATCCGCCTCCTCCATGGCGACGTGATTGGGTTTCAGGTTGGCATCGGGGTTTGACTCCACGCAACTCTTCGGGGCGATGTTACCGGTGCAGTTGTGCCCGGCTGTGCTGTTATGGGCAGATTTGTTCTTCATGGCGACATCTGAACCGGGCGACGGCTCATTCCGGTCCATGTCATCCACTGGATCAGATTGGGTGTGTAATTATCTTAGTGTGAAACCAATCAGAGATAGCAGCAGTGGTGATGAGAGAGAGAGAGAGAGAGAGAGAGAGAGAGAGAGAGAGAGAGAGAGAGAGAGAGAGAGAGAGAGAGAGAGAGAGAGAGAGAGAGAGAGAGAGAGAGACGTGACTTTCCAACCAAATGAAACGACTCTCAGTTTATTAACTATTTGTTGGGTCGTTTTATCAAAAATACTTATCCATATCCATGTAATGAATGAACGAGGCATTTATATAGCGCTTTATTGTGTATTGCTGAGCGCTTTACAATCATATGAGGGGGGTCTCTCCTCAACCATCCACCTGGATGATGTGACGGCAGCCACGGTACAACGGAGCCAGTGCGCTCACCACACACCAGCTATAGGTGGAGAGGAGAGAGATAGAGCCAATTCAGCGGGTGAGGATTATTAGGAGGCCATTGTTGACAAGGGCCAGGGGAGGGAATCTGGGCAGGACAAGGGGATTACACCCTATATTCTTTACGAGAAGTGCCATGGGATCTTTAATGACCAGAGGGAGTCAGGACCTCGGTTTAACGACGGTGCTTTTTTGTCCCCATCACTATACTGGGGCATTTTGACCCATACAGACCACAGGGTGAGCACCCTCTGCTGGTCTCACTAACACCTCTTTTAGCAGCAACCTAGCTTTCCCAGGAGGTCTCCCATCCTGGGTACTGACCAGGCTCAGCCATGCTTAGCTTCAGTGGGCAACCGGTCTTGGCCTATAGGGTGATATGGCTGCTGATCAATATAAGGCGGATCAATACATCTGATTTTTAATACTAAAGTATTAAACAGGCTGCATTATGTCTTCAGACCCTTACCTGTTCATGGTTGATAAATGTATACAATTTATGGCTTGTTTATCCACTTTCAATAATCTATGTTTACTATAGCTACAGAACATGGGAACAGATTTGACAACTTAAGATCGCCCCCTTCTGACAGACCTTAAATACAAAATACACTGAAAGAGACTCTAAAGTGAGACAGAAGGGAACATTAGTTCGTCCTTGCAGAGTTCAATTGTAAAATGCTGACGTAATGATTATAGCTTTTTTATTTGCTATTATTATTAGTTATTTATCCGAAGAATGTTCCTAGTACGATTTCGAAATAGGACAAATAATTGAGCCATGTATTCTCATTAAAAACATAAATCAGATCAAGTTCAACCGTATGCACGAGTTACGCCACACACATAAATCTGAACTCTCTGTGGCATAAGCAGTCTGGTACTTTTGCATAAAGTTGTCGTCATGACATCATGACGTCACAGCAGTAAAGGATGCGCTCAATTGACATTTTCAAAGGTCCAATCAGACTGCAGTGCGCCGCCACCTGTTGGCGACATAACTACACTACAACTAACACAACCGTTTTGGACAACTGCTGGGGTCACTCATCTGCAAGAACCTGTTGAATGCATTTAAGAAAACCATAAATCAAACTGTGAAATAAAGATATGACCCATATAAGTAAATGTGAAGTTTAATTTGAAGACTTCCCGGGTGTTCCACTCAAACTGATCTCACACTTATATTGTACCAAGCATAGAATGCAAGGTGCCGCTGTGAAATGTAAAAACAAAATCCCATGCAAATTCAATTCAAAGACGGAATAAATACATTAAGGCATGAATCAACCCATAACAAAGACAGTCATGACATCAACAATAGAGACAAAAAAAGCTTATTGTGACAAGCATGAAACCACAGCTGCTAAATCACATTTCTCCCTTTTCAATGAGCATCTTTCAAAACACACAGAGAGAAAGTCATCCTTGAATACCATTGATGTAGACTATCAGAAGCCTGAAGATGTGACGTTCTCCTGCCTGATGCTGACGTATGGTGCGGAGAGTAAGACTTACCTTGAGAACAGCCAGAAGCAATGACATTGAAAGGTTGTCTGAGCCCAGCAAAGAGAAAAGCAACGTGTCCCTTCAGTGATGGGGCGTTTTATCCTCTAGAGGTCACTGAGGTCGCCATGCTCCCTACTGCACTGTCTGCTTCCCACTCGGGAAGTGTTTAACCTGACCAGCACTAGCTCTCTCTCTCTGTCTGCAGGACAGAATGCCGGCACTCACTTCCTGGTATGACACATTTAAGTGTGATGCTTTAGGGATCATTTGCATAAAAGGCAAAGTTCCAAAAAAGGTGCCTGCGATTTTAAAAGGTACACAGTTTGAAAAGATCTTTTGAAGGCGTGAGAGGAATTGTGTGTGTAAAACCTTTCCAGACACTTGGGATTGCTATGAGATCATTTAAAAAACGTTTTTTAGAGATTTATACTTCAGAAAATCTATTTTTCTAATCGTGCTAGAAAAATAATGACAACACCTCCACAAGTCACACGGTGTGAGAGGTCATTCATGTCTACAATTGTTTAAAATTGATCCAAGCTACACAACAATAATTTGGGTTAAGGACTTTGAGAAGTGTCGAGATCGCTTCTACACCGCGTTTCTTGTAATAACTACAGCAAGTTCATACTTGAGAAAGGCAGAAGAGAGCCATCTCTGCAGACACATTTTACAGCTTTAATCCATTTCAAGAAAAGCAGCACATGAGGAAGCGCTTATCGTGTCTGTGGTCTCAGTGTTAAGGAGTACATTTTAGGGATTTTCAGGTAGATCAGAAAGACTAGATGAATTTACATGAAGGCATTCATAACGGTGACAATAAACTAGCTTACATCTCAGTGTAAGGCCAAGAGACACTTAAAGGGACAGTTCACCCAAAAATGAAAATTCATTTACTCACCCCGAGTTGTTCCAAATCTGTATAAATATTTTTTTATATTTAATATTTTTTATAACCAAACAGTTCTTGGCCACCATTGACTACCATAGTAGGAAAAATGACAATGGTAGTCAAAAGTGCCGCAGAACTGTTCGCAGTCCAACATTCTTCAAAATATCTTCTGTGTTCAGAAGAAAGATATTTACATTTATAAGCAACAGAACATTTATAAAGCAATTTTCCAACTATGGGAGTCAATGGGGTCCAAGAACTGTTTGGTTACAAGCATTCTTCCAAATATCTTTCTGTGTTCAACAGAACAAAGGAATTTATACAGATTTGGAACAACTTGAGAGTGAGTAAATGATGACAGAATTTTAGTTTTGGGATTAACTGTCCCTTTAAGTGGCCTTGCACTGATATGTAAGCTAGTTTATTGTCACAGTTACTATGGCTTCAAGTAAATTCGTCTGTTCTGTCTTATAATAACAGAATAAAAACAAACAAACCACTGCTAACATCTATCACGTGATGGAAGTAAATTAGGATCATGCTAAAATTTCTAAAAACATATTTAGTGTGCAGCAATAACAAGATTAGACCGACATCTACCTCTTAACCCATCAGTGCTGTTTACTGAGCCAGAAGTTTAATTCTAAGAAACATGGCATGAGCCCTTTAAAACTCTTTTCATATTTTTTTGTTCATGGTGATGACAGGCCAGTTAAAACACAATTTCTTTAAAATGACTATAAATTAAAGATGACAGTAAACCCGTGTCTTACCCATGCCCCTATTCAGCACTCATAAAACGCCCTTGAACATTCCGAACATTTTACAGAAACTCTCAAGTCAACGTGTGTTTGTCATCTGTGGAGACAGACTTTATGAAATGTTTCATCATCAGCAGAGGTACATTCTTCTTCTCCTTCTTTATTATGATTTACAAAACAAATCATCAACTTTAAATAAGTTAAAAAAAAAGTTGCCTTGAATTAAAAAGTCACTGAATGTGTGGAAGAGAGAGAGAGAGAGAGAGAGAGAGAGGGAGAGGGAGAGGGAGAGGGAGAGGGAGAGGGAGAG